>NC_041358.1:8255382-8400382 GCF_900634415.1 Cottoperca gobio | reverse complement strand
GTATATATATATATATATACACACCCACACACATGTATGTCCTCCTGTACATTAATTATAATAATATATTTAGTGGCGCTGGATTGAGTTTGTGTAGGTTCAAATAGAATTAATGTATGTTAAATTAAGCCTATCTATGTCTTATGAGACTCTGGTGTATGGCCCCTGGTAATGTAAATAGTTGACTTTACATTTATTATTTGAAACCATTGAAAAGAACTACAAATTGACAAAAGAAAATAGGAAAGATAATTAAAACAAAGTTTAAAAACTAGCACACAGGTAGGATAAAATATAACCAGAGGAGGGAAACCAGAGGATTGTATGGTATTTAATTAAAGCACATTAAACACACCTGTCGGGTGATGAACGCCTGTTGTCTGGTGATGAACGCCTGTCATCGTGTGACTCTCGGTAGTGTCTGTGGTCTCCGTTTCTCTCCCGGTGTCCCCGGTTTGAACGGGGCGGCTGGCTCATACCTACTGACCGAAACCGATACGTTTGAACACAGAAATGACCTTTGAACAATATATAAACTGTACAAGTTACTATGCCAGGAAACAATTATCCTACAAAAGGGATTTTAATGAATATGAATTTGTTTTTTAACGTTAATTGCGAAAGTCTTTCGAATGTTGACGTTAGCTTAACGCCATGAACGTCAAACAAAGAAACGTTCAATTGCAAATGCTATTACCAACATCAAAGAGTATTTATAATGGAAAACAAACCAAAAATATACTTTTCTTAACAAGGAAGTTTTCTAAACGTCATGTCAAGCAACAGTGGAGCAGGTTTGTAGTTTCACAGGCAGTAAAAATGAAAAATATGGCTTAGTAGCCTTCATGATATGTTAGCTTGTTTAACTTAATTAGCTTTAATACTTTTTTGTAATAAAGTGTTAATTCAACCGTTAACTATCAAAGATAATACTTACTGTGAATATATGTCGATGAAAGCACTCTAAAATCCGACTATGACGCCATTTTTGAATCACTCTCCTGTCCAGGTATACACAGCTCCACCCTACCTGGAGGAGGAGTTAGAAGAGCAGGAGAAGGAAGGCGGGAGATAAGCTACAGGTTCAGGTAAGGTAGATGTAAGTCACAGCTGGAGCTTCACAAACAGTTTCAGTTGAAGTCATTACCAGCTCTTCTGAATCAGCCGCTTTGTGTGTTGTCAGTCTCCCATCTGTGAAGCCTCTGTTTATACTCTGTTTTAGGGGGTGTTGGAGCAGCAGCCTGTCTGTCTGTCTGTCTGTCTGTCTGTTGGGGAGGAATGTTGTTGTTTATGTGCTTCTTTTATCAGCCAAGCGATTTACATGCAGCTCCCTGAAGAGCCTGTTGTGTTCACTCAACAATATTAACATACTCTTTGCTTGGAATGAAACATTCCCAAGTTAGTATACAATCTGTAGGCTGCTCACACTGTTTATGGCTCATACATTTATATTTTATAACTTCCTGGCTTGCTGAAAACCAACTATGAGCAGCAATGATTAAGCGATTGGTCAATTAATCGTTAATTGTTATTCAAGCAAAAATGACAAACATTCGCTTGTTGCAGCTTCTCTAATGTGAGGATTTTATGTGTTATGTCATACACAGTAAATGATAAGATAAGCCTTTATTGATCCCCAGAGGGGAACTTTGGTTGTTGCAGCAGCACAAAAACAGTAGCCTACAGGTAAAGAGAGAAAGTAAAAAATAAATAACAGGTGGCATATATAAAATAAATAAGAATAGACGTTAAAGAAACAATACAACAGCATCACAAGGTATAGTGACAGTGATGTGATTAATAGTAGCAGTCAGCAAATTCAAAACTCAAAGATCCAAAGGCTTTATTGTCATATGTACCAGAGCCGTTGTGAAAATCTTAAATCCCAGGCTCGTCCAATGATGCAACAGACAGTATACTTCAATCTAGTTCATTTAGACAGCATATATGCCAGATAATATAATTAAGTTATGATACTTAATTTTGTGTGTAGTATATGACAGTAAATATATAATGATGATAATAAGAATAATACGAATAAGAAAAAATGATAGTAAACTGAATATATCTAGATTTTGGACTGTTTGAATAAAATACATCACTGGGAACCATCACCTTATCGTGGTGGAGAGGTTTGTGTGTCCCTATGAACCTGAGAGCTGTGTTGTCTGGAGCCTAGTGCTCCTGGTAGGGTCTCCCAAGGCAAATTGGTCAGACTAAGAATGGTTCAAAACGACTTCATGAAAAAAGGGAAAGGAAAGGAGAGACCCTGCCCAGAGGAAGCCCGGGGCCCCCGTCTGGAGCCAGGCCCAGAGGGAGGGCCCGACAGCGAGCGCCTGGTACACAGCCCGAAGAAGCTACGTGGTGCCTCCCATCCATCCATCCTGTGGGCCCACCACTCATGGGAAAAACCGCTGGAGTCGGGTGCGCTGTCACACGGGTGGCAGTGATGGTCAGGGACCTCGACGGACCAGACCCGGGCAGCAGAGGCTGGCTCTGGGGACGTGGAACGTCACCTCTCAGTGGGGGAAGGAGCTGGAACTAGTGCGGGAGGTGGAGCGCTACCGGTTGGATCTGGTGGGGCTTACCTCTACGCACAGTCTTGGCTCTGGAACCGTACTCCTGGATAGGGGTTGGACTCTATCCTTCTCCGGAGTTGCCCAAAGTGTGAGGCGTTGGCCCGGGGTGGGGATACTCACTAGCCCCGGGCTGAGCGCCACTATGTTGGAGTTTACCCCGGTGGACGAGAGGGTCGCCCCTACGCCTTCGGGTTATGGGGGGAAAACTCTGACTGTTGTTTGTGCCTATGCCCCAAACCGCAGTTCGGAGTATTCGGCCTTCTTGGAGACCCTGAATGGAGCCCTGCAGGGGGCTCCAGTAGGGGACTCCGTAGTCTTGCTGGGAGACTTCAACGCACACGTGGGAAACGATGGAGACACCTGGAGAGGCGTGATTGGGAGGAAGGGCCTCCCTGATCTAAACCCGAACGGTCGTTTGTTGTTGGACTTCTGTGCTAGTCAAGGAATGGCCATAACAAACACCATGTTCGAACATAAGGATGCTCATAAGTGTACATGGTACCAGAGCACCCTAGGCCAAAGGTCAATGATCGATTTTTTAATCGTATCATCTGATCTGAGGCCGCATGTTTTGGACACTCGGGTGAAGAGAGGTGCGGAGCTTTCAACTGATCACCATCTGGTGGTGAGTTGGATCAAGGGGTGGGGGAAGACTCTGGACAGATCTGGTAAACCCAAACGGGTAGTGCGGGTGAACTGGGAACGTCTGGAGGAAGCCCCTGTCCTGGGGATCTTCAACTCACACCTCCGGCGGAGCTTTTCAGACATCCCTGTGGATGTTGGGGGCATTGAACCTGAGTGGGCGATGTTCAAAACCTCTATTGCTGAAGCTGCGGTGATGAGCTGTGGTCTCAAGGTCTTAGGTGCCTCAAGGGCCGATAACCCTCGAACACCGCGGTGGACCCCGGTGGTCAGGGAAGCCGTCCGACTGAAGGAGTCCTTCCGGGTTATGTTATCCGGGAGGACTCCGGAAACAGTTGCAGGGTACCGAAGGACTAGAAGGGCGGCAGAGGCAAAGCAGCGGGTGTGGGAGAAGTTATGGAGAAGGACTTTCGGTCGGCACCAAGGTGCTTCTGGAAAACCATCCGGCATCTCAGGAGGGGGAAGCGAGGAATCATCCAAGCTGTGTACATCAAGGGTGGGACCCTGCTGACTTTGACTGAGAAGGTTATCGGCCGATGGAAGGAGCACTTTGAGGAACTCCTGAATCCGACTAACACGCCCTCTATGGTAGAGGCAGAGCTGGAAGCTGATGGGGGATCATCGTCAATTTCCCTGATGGAAGTCACTGAGGTAGTCAAACAACTCCACAGTGGCAAAGCCGCAGGGGTTGATGAGATCCGTCCAGAAATGCTGAAGGCTTTGGGTGTTGAGGGGCTGTCTTGGTTGACACGCCTCGTCAACATTGCGTGGAAGTCTGGGACAGTGCCTAGGGGTTGGCAGACCAGGGTGGTGGTTCCCCTATTTAAAAAGGGGGACCAGAGAGTGTGTGCCAACTACAGGGGTATCACACTTCTCAGCCTCCCTGGTAAAGTCTACTCCAAGGTACTGGAAAGGAGGATTCGGCTGGTAGTCGAACCTCTGATTGAAGAGGAACAATGCGGATTCTGTCATGGTTGTGGAACAATGGACCAACTGTTCACTCTCGCAAGGATCCTGGAGGGAGCCTGGGAGTACGCCCATCCGGTCTACATGTATTTTGTGGATCTGGAGAAGGGGTATGACTGGGTCCCCCGGGTGATACTGTGGGAGGTCCAGCCGGAGTATGGGGTGAGAGGGTCACTTTTGAGGGCCATCCAATCCCTGTACGCCCAAAGCGAGAGTTGTGCCCGGATACTCGGCAGTAAGTCGGACTCGTTCCCAGTGAATGTTGGCCTCCGCCAGGGCTGCACTTTATCATCAATCCTGTTCGTGATTTTCATGGATAGGATATCGAGGCATAGTCGTGGAGGAGAGGGGTTGCAGTTCGGTGACCTGAGGATCTCATCGCTGCTCTTTGCAGATGATGTGGTCCTTATGGCATCATCGGTCTGTGACCTTCAACAGTCACTGGATCGGTTCGCAGCTGAGTGTGAAGCGGTTGGGATGAGGATCAGCACCTCAAAATCTGAGGCTATGGCTCTCAGCAGGAAACCAGTGGATTGCCTACTCCGGGTAGGGAATGAGCCTTTACCCCAAGTGAAGGAGTTCAAGTACCTCGGGGTCTTGTTCGCGAGTAAGGGGACGATGGAGCGAGAGATTGGCCGGAGAATCGGAGCAGCGGGGGCGGTACTACAGTCACTTTACCGCACCGTTGTGACGAAAAGAGAGCTGAGCCAGAAGGCAAAGCTCTCAATCTACCGTTCGATCTTCGTTCCTACCCTCACCTATGGTCAGGAAGGCTGGGTCATGACCGAAAGAACGAGATCACGGGTACAAGCGGCCGAAATGGGTTTTCTCAGACGGGTGGCTGGCATCTCCCTTAGAGATAGGGTGAGAAGCTCAGCCATCCGTGAGAGACTCGGAGTAGAGCCGCTGCTCCTTTACGTTGAAAGGAGCCAGTTGAGGTGGTTCGGGCATCTAGTAAGGATGCCACCTTGGGTGCCTCCCTAGGGAGGTGTTCCAGGCATGTCCAGCTGGGAGGAGACCAGGACTCGGTGGAGAGATTATATCTCCTCACTGGCCTGGGAACGCCTCAGGATCCCCCAGTCGGAGCTGGAGGATGTGGCCCGGAGATGGGAAGATTGGGGTTCCTGACTGGAGCTGCTGCTCCCGGACAAGCGGTAGACGATGGATGGATGGATGGACATTTGGCTTTGGGAAATTATAACCGGTATTTTCTGACATTTTATAGACAAAGCGTTGGATCAATGAATCCATAAAGAGTCAGGAGACCGGGGATGGTTGTAACATTTTTTTTT
This sequence comes from Cottoperca gobio, assembly GCF_900634415.1. Taxonomy (NCBI): domain Eukaryota; kingdom Metazoa; phylum Chordata; class Actinopteri; order Perciformes; family Bovichtidae; genus Cottoperca; species Cottoperca gobio. The sequence goes on along the minus strand of NC_041358.1, from coordinate 8,394,903 downwards.
ATGTCTGTATGTTGGAGCTCTTTTAAGCCAGTGGCTTGTAGTTACATGTGTCTACTATTAAATGGTGTAACTGATATATCTGTAAACAGTAAATGCATAGATACAATTCGCCGCATATTCCAGTTTAATTGTAACATAGCTGCGGTGAAATTAAACATTATGAAATAAGGATTATGACAAAAAAATATGATACTAAAAGAGAAGTGGAGAAGAGAAGAGTCAATGTTACAACCATCCCTGGTCACTCCCTACAGCATCTTGCAAACCAAATGGAGTTCAATCTATTTTACAATATCTAACAAGTCTAATATCCATGGATGAATCACCAAACAGGTCTACTGGGCACATGAAGACCCAAAGGTTCATAAGCCAGTGGCTCCACTGGAAGTTTGTTATTATTATTTCAAAAATCAAAAGTAGGGCTATCCTAACCCAAGTCCTTTTAATATTAAAAATCCAAGTTGAGTAGTGATCATGTTCGATCCAGCATTTATTTTAATTATATATTTTTTCCTTTTATGTTATTAACAAAAAAAAGTTAGTTTCAGTTAGTCAATTATTTGTGACTTATTCTTTAAAATTGAACAAAGGGGATACAAACTAAATCCTGATTACTCATGAATCCCTGGTTCCAAACCAGCACTTTCCTTCTCTGGTCTGAGCAATTGGACTTGTTCAGTAAAAGGTGTCAATTTAGTTTTTTAACAACAAATATATGAAAGGGGTAATTGACTCTGAAAATAGACTCAACCCCTCAGGCTAATTATTATATAATTATTATTATTATAATTATATTAAGTTACATTTTAAAGAAAGGAGTGGAACCCTGAAGTACTGTATCTGTCCTGTATTTCATTATTTCTTATTTGTTTTATTATTTCCATTTTGTCCTTTCTATTCTTTCTTTTAGTGTGTGAAAAGAAGAAACTCTTTTTTTTAAGTGTGAAAAGGGGAGGGCGGGGTATGTTTTATTCTTTTCACACCGTATTAGACCTTTGATTCAATGTATTGGATTACATTATATATTACAAATAAATAAATATATATAAATATATAAATATATATATATAAATATATATATATATATATATATATATATATATATATATATATATATATATATATATATATATATATATATATATATATATAGTCAATATCCACTAGGTGGCAGCAGTCAAAAACAAACGATGTTGCGACAGTGAATTACTTCCGGGTTGTAGGTCTGTTCTGTAAACAATAACATGAGGGCAAAACCAAACGTTTCTATATCTATGGAGAAAGTCTAGCGTGATGTCCCTTCCAGTAACACACTAGTCGTCCTTTTCCGTGTTTATTCTGGAAACACATTTACCCTCGTTTCGGTCATGTTGTTCCTCCGGACTGCGGCTCTCAGCTGCAGAGGTCTGACCGCTCTGCGATGCCTGCCCGCTGGCTACACTGGCTCCAGAACCACCGCTACATACATCCAGGGCCAGAGCCCGGAAGCACGTATTCGAGAATACTTCTACTATATTGACCACCAAGGACAGGTGGGTGTGTAAACGGACACAAAACAACCCCTTCAAAAATATAACTATACATTAGATTCTCCTGCTAGCATGACATGTTGGTGCTCTACTTACAGCTTTTCCTTGATGACACTAAAGTGAAGAACTTTGTCACCTGCTTCAAAGGTAAAAATGAACACACACAACGCATAAAGAGTTTACCAGCTTATACGTCTGTCAAAATGCATATAGACACTGCATATGCATACGAATGTCCCAAAATGACCTCTACCTCCATAGACTTTAACTCCAGTGTAAAACAGTCATACAGACAGACGGTTCCGTAAATATGCTTTTTTGCCATGGGCAGTCAGGTGGAGTTAGCATTAGCAACTTAGCATGTTTGTTTCTGCATGTATTGAAATGAAAGTGTGTATACATGAAATACCATGACTGTTCCTCCCCATCTCTGCACATTGTGTACAGCACTTGTTATATAATAATAATGTTATATAGAAGAAAAAAAAGTTGAGGTTTTTAACAACAGGATCTTTATTTTTGTTATTGTCAACTAACTGCATCCACAGACTAAATCCAACAGAATTCACTAAATTCTAAATTCACCCTGTATACAACACTCATCTCCAAGCCCATTGGTTCCTACTGAAGACCTAAATCTTTAAAAACATAAATATTTTGTTTCATGTTTTTAAAAAGGCTCAATGATTTCCCTATAACTGGTCATTGTAGTTCCTATCAAACAAACGGGAGGAACTAGTGCATTTGTTGGGAACTATTTTCAGTGGTGGATGAATCCACATTTGGTGCGCTAGTATTTGTGGCAGCAGGATGGTGTATGTGGGATTGAGTCAAAATAAACTACACTGTGTTCATGGTAATGAAGAAACATGTCACCCAGTGCAACGGTGTGGCTCATTAATGTGTTTCTGGACAACAATGGAGCTTTATGGCACAGAGGAAGAAGATATATCAGGCTTTGATCACACACACAATGCTTGTAAGTAGGATCAGTTCACTGTGGGTGTTAGTTGTTTAATGGAATTTCTTCAGGACCCACCTTAAAGCTAGAAGGGTCCTGATCTGACTCATTTTTAGTAACAGAGCTAAATTCATCCCTGTTTCTTTATTTCCAGACAAAAAGTTCCTGATCTTCTTCTTCAATCGGCTGCGTTCAAATCAGAGCGATCGCTATGAGGAGCACTTCCCCTTCTTGTCCCTGTGTGGGAGGGAGAGGAACTTTGTGCGCTGCGATGATCGTCCTGTGGTCTTCACCCACCTGCTGCAGAATCCCGCGGGGTCACCAGGAATCACGGGAGATCAGGAGCTGCTGTCATACTGTGGCGGCGCGGAAAAGCTGTCCGCCCCGTTCCAACCGCAGGCACTGTACATGCATCCTGTCAGTGGACGAGTTTACCACCCCTGCTCAGAGCACGGAGGGGGGGTCGGCCTGGTCAGGTCGGCTCTGGCCATCGAGCTCAGCCCATTCTTTGTTTATGCTTCGGAGCACGGCCAATCAGAACAACCTACGCACTTTCTCTGGGGTGGACAGAAGCACACGCTTACCAATGAGCTCGCAGGATGCTTCCCCACTGCGGAGGTTGGCAGAGGGCAGCAGGATGAACTGGGATAATGACCAGCCAAAGGTGTGCCTTTAGTTTTTGACATGCTGTCCACATCAGGATCACACACTGGCAGTGGGAGAAGACTACGTTCTCACAGTTGTAATCACAATGTGATTGTTACTGTTTGAAGCCTGAGCTGATGTGTCCTCCTATACTAATTGTGTGAGATAATCACTGAGTGGTTTTTTTTTTTGGCTTGAGACCCGTCAAACAAAGCAGTGTTTACCCTCATTACAGGTTGCCGTTCAAACACATTTTTCCTTTAGATTCCCTGGATTGATCTGAATCATATTTATGGTCCTGAATAGGTATATCTATTCAGTATTTCACAATTAAAAAAGCAAAGATAAGGGAAAAGATTAACACACTGTTATTGGATGTAGCAGAAATATATATTGTTTTCTTTCCTTCCTGTTAATCCTCTCAAAACCTGTTCATCCTGCCCTGTGGGAGTGGCTAAAGCTACAGCGTTTGAGAGACAGAAGGTGCTCTTCAATATTGTGGCACACATTCAACACAAGTTTGTTCAGTGTCATAAACAAAACAGCCAGAATTATGAGTAGCAAATGTCTGCAGCTTTTGGCGCTAATTAAATACGAAAATGTGATATAGTGATGTGCTTGCATAGAAATAATAAAACATTTAATTAAATAGTATTTAATGTTCTTGAAATACCTTAAAAGAAAACATTAATCTGAACCTGAAAATATTTTTTCAAACATTTTCAGTGGCACAAACAATAAACTCACAAGAAGCATTTTAGATATAAGTTACTACTGAATGTACTCAGTCAGATCTTCCTTTAATAAAATGAAATACTCTGAATGTCGTGTTTTCTTTTTTTCTTATCCTGACAAGTAATGTTGTATCAGAACGTGCTACTGCACATCTTGCCGGCCTCGCTGAAAGTAACAAAGTACATTTACTCAAATATTTTGTATTCTAAGGTTCTTGTTCTGAAATTATTATTTTCATTTTGTGCTATTTTATACTTAAACCTCACTATGTTATGTACTGAGGGACTCTTTACTTGACTACAATTCAACCCCAAATCAATGGGACATTTATTTGAGGTGTCTTTTTATTTATAATAAAGTACATTTTCTGTTTGTACTTTTACATTGTTACATTTTGACAGCAACATATATAGCTATAAAAGGTCAAAGTAATCATAACATGTAATTATATCAATTCTAACTAAATCTAAATTGAGTCATATCATACTGTTGAGTAAACGCGCATGACCTGAATGGGACTTTTTCCTGCTTCTTTTGGACACGCGCTGGTCAGAAAACACTCATTTCGACAGATTAGATCATAAACCGCACTCTATCTAATTACATAGGATAAGCAGCATAGTTTTTTCTTCAGCAAACACGCCTCTCTTTGCCGCCGGGGTGTTTGTCTCTGTTCTGTTTCTACCACAATCGGTGAAGGAGTCAGTGGGGCTTTGGAGAACTGCAAGTCCCAGAGATCTCGGCATTAGTGAACCTAGAACCAGGGCTTGAATAACATGGCAGCGCCGTCCAGCAACACATGCGGGGTCATGGAGCGGTCTATCCGGGAGCGGGTCCCCCCGCTGCTCACGGACCTGTACCAGTTCACCATGGCGTACGCGTACTGGCGGACCGGCCGGCACCAGGAGCCCGCCGTGTTCGAGCTCTTCTTCAGGGACAACCCATTCGGCGGTGGCTTCTCGCTGTTTGCCGGACTACACGACTGCCTGCTGTTCCTACGCAGTTTTCGCTTTATAGACGAAGGTGAGGAAGTCAATTTGAAATTGATTATCTTCGTTATTACCACTTAAACGGCAGCGAATGACCAATCGATTAAATGACTGTTGTTTTTCATCAGATCGGCATGTCGTTGCTTTCTTCCAAACTCCTTTTACGCATACCGCTGTGATTGCGCAATACTTCACCGTGCGACCCCTGAGAGGGTTTTAAGGAGACATATTGAATGTCGGTGCAGTATTTCAGTGAACTTTGACGTTTAGATCTGAACTTTAGCACACGAGAATAATCTGTAATCTCCTGTGTGCTTCACTGATCAGCACATGAAGCAACACACTGCATACCAAGAGAGTTTAATTAATTCAAGTTCATACACATGTACACCAAAGAGAAGTATAGAATGATATAAAAGGTTGTAAATCACAATGATTTTAAACAGAAAAAAACATACATACTTACATACATACAACGCACATACTTCTGCATTCACCTACTTTAGTAAAAGTAGTTGTAGTCATAAAATGTATTTAAATGCACCCATAATGGAGAGCAGGCTGCCCCCTTTCACCTTGTTATCTTTTACTTATTATATTATAGGATTTGTTATCACTGATCAATTAACATGGAAGCAGCATTTTAGCTGTAGCTGGTTGGGTAGTTTAATCTGTAACAATGCATCATATTTTAGAACATCAGCGTATGTTAAATCTTAATCTGCAAAGTAACTAAATACATGTAGTGGATTGCAAAGTACAATATTTCCCTCTGAAATATAGGGAAGTAGTAGAATAAAGCTACAAAATAAAATGGAAAGTCTCAAGTAAAGTACAAGTTGTCATAGCCACACTCAAACATGTGCAGTCTAAACCTCATCACTGTCACGCCACTGAAGTCTGTTGGTAGCTGCCGGACTAGATTAGCTTTACAGTAAATTATTAGATTTAGCTCTATTATTGTAATTGTGTGTGTGTGGCGAGTCAGGACATGTGAGGGCGCATAGAGGACACATGTACTTGTGTAAGAGCACATGTGTTGTAGGAGGAAGGATGCCCTCTGTTGTTGGTCTTACTGACAGCTGTGTGAACGTTGTGTTTTGTGGATCCAGATGTGGAGTTCCTGCGCTCCGTCCTGCCCCCCGCCACCGACCCTGCCTTCTTCCAGTTCCTAAGAGGCCTGGACTGCTCCGGCGTCACGCTACGCTCCGTCCCAGAGGGCACTGTCGTGTTCGCCAGGGTGAGTTGCAGCTTTTCAGAGTGACACTGAAGGTCAAGGGTCAAATACAGGATTCTGAAGGGGGTCAGAGGGAGTAAGTTGTGCCTCATGTCAAAAACAAAAACATCTGCAGGTGCCTCTGATGGAGGTGGCAGGTCCGCTGGCTGTTGTTCAACTGCTGGAGACCAGTTTACTCTGTCTGGTCAACTACGCCAGGTAACAACACAGGCACGCACACACGCACGCACGCACGCATGCACGCACGCACCTATTTACCTCTGAAATATTATAATATAATTATAACTATAATAATATTTTCTTTCAAAAACCCAACACTCTGTCCACTCTTCTACTCTTTGTCAAAGACATTTTCCTGGCGTCATAAATATACATAATAAAAAGTAGCTTCAGTGAAAGTGTTGTGTCGGGGGGAAAAAGTGAAGTTGAAGTCAAAGCTGTATGTGCAATATTCACTTTTACAACTTTTTATCAACCACTTTGTATTTTTATTCTATTGAATTATTGTGTACTCGCCACTTTACTTTCTTGTTCTTTTGCTGTAACAAGGTACATTTCCCCGTTGTGGGACTAATAAAGGAATTCTGATTCTGTATTTCACTCTGCCTTCAACGAGTCAGCCCCAGCTTTCAGCCCACACTGTGTATTCTATATAAGGTTTTGCTCCACCATGACAGTTAAAACAGCCTGTTTCTGTTCTGCCTCCTCTCTGTTGTCAGTCTGGTGTGCAGTAATGCTGCCCGTTTCCGTCTGGCGGCCGGCCCAAAGAGGAAGCTGCTGGAGATGGGCCTCCGGAGGGCTCAGGGACCAGATGGAGGGCTCACCGCCTCACGATACACACACATTGGAGGTAGGGGTGTAAGAAATTATCAATACACTTGAGTATCGCAATGTTTTGTGAAATTGTGTTGATTCTCAAAAGCACTGTTTGTTTTTAATTAATAGTTTACATCCAAGGATTGGGGGCAAGGACAGTTTATAAATGGAGGATGGTATGACATGCAACAAAGGTCCCAGAGTCCAACCCGTCATGTTTCCGGTATATGCGCTGTAACTACTTGGCTTCCAAGGCGCTCCAGTAAAGTTTTTAAACTCAGATTATTTTCTTTATACTAGGACCTTTTTCCTGAAATCACAATATATCTCCTTGCTTACAGTATCGCAATATATTGAATAGTAACCTCTGTCTCATGATACATATCATATCTCCAGCCCTAATTGGAGCCGAATGTCTGTCAAACATTCCTTTTCTGACTCTCACTATGTCAAAAGTCTGTACAGCTATTCTTCACATTACAATAGCCGGATATATATATATCCAGCCAGTTCTCTCGGACGGAGATTACACAAATTTCCCCTCCCCATCAAAACAGGCATAAATGTAGGCGTTCTCACTGAGAGGAAGCACATGGACCTGGATCCACTTAAAGAGCCTTTATCAGCCCCAGGAGCGGAGAAACCGTTGAAAGGATGATGCAACTTTACCTTCCTTTTCACTGCAGTCATTTTGAGGAATGAGTCACATTGTTTCAACAAGTATAGTACATAAGTGCAAATAGTGAATACACAAAGTATGTTCACATACTTGTGGTTACAAGGAATGTCAGAGCTGCAGAGCTGATTCTCTTTCTCAATGCTCCAAAATGATCTTTAACTTAATGTGTTACCTTGGGCCTGAATGTGATCTGATATGCCTCTGGATGCTGTTGAAACACCCACAGACTGACACTAGAATTTGTTTTTCTTCAGGGTTTGATCTCACCAGTAACGTTCAGGCTGGTTTCCTGTTTGGGGTTCCTGTCGCAGGGACCATGGCACACTCATACGTCACTTCTTTTACCTCCCTGGAGGAGGTCTGGCCACAAGTGAGTATGTGTGCTCTCTTCCAAACATGCATAAAGGACCATACCAGGGATTTTGCAAATGTTTATCTCATCAATTACAAACTGTGGGTGCTCACTTACATTATTGTCAATCGTTATCCAAAGCATACAATAACTTTGTAGATTGATTTCATCCATCTGGCTGTCTACTGTACATATAGTGTAAGTGGTGTAATATTCACAAATCAAAAGATTTTATCAGTGATCGCTGATAAGTAATCATATCATTTACAATCATTTAAACAAGAACTGTTAAAGGATGTGTAGGATTTAGTGGTAGCTCCCTCCTGGGCTGAACAGTGATGCCAAATCTACAGTTCCTTTAGTGCCACCTTGAGGCTGGCTCCAAAAGCGATTCAATCCCCATGGACTCCCATGTGAAAAAGGCAACTTTACAGCAGAAATAAACATGTTTACAGCCTGGTACAAAAAACGGTTTTGGTCTCTATAGCTAATTTCCTTATTTATGCTAACTGTACGGGAGGTGGAATTTTTATATAAAACACCCTTAAAGTTAAGCTTTATTAGGGGCGTGGCCGCTTTGTGTGACAGGCGGGTGTCATCCCAACCAGAACGGTTCCTAGTTTCAGGGGATTATACACTAATGACAACATAGTTATGAATACTCTATTCCATTTCTGACAAAAGATCCCTCTAAATCCTACACACTGTACCTTTAAATCAAGATAAAGACCGCGCACTACAATTTACGCTATTTTAATAACACTGTAAACACTTTAAGTTGTAAAATCTTCACGATGCATAATGCCTAAGCTAGGTTCAGGGTCATCGATCGACAAAGGAAAACAATGGCTCAAGCATTTAAGTCAGTGATCGTGTGGAAGAGAAGGAGCTGGAGTATTGCAGGAAGCATGTTGTCAGCAGTGAAGTTAAGAGTGACAATGACTGCATGTGTAATCATTCAAATGTTCCTGTCTCATGTTTCCACTCAGACTCTTGTGGCGGTGAGCGGGGACCCCGATCCAGTTGACATCGTTTCGTTGACAAAGGGCTGGTTGAGGCGCGTGTGTGAGCTTCTGGGATCCGAGCCTGGGAAAATCCACGAGGGCGAGTTGGCTGCCTTTTTGTCTTACGCCATCGCCTACCCTCAGAACTTCCTCCCTGTGATTGACAGCTACAGTGTTGGCTGGTAACTAGTCGTGTTTCGTTTGATACTGAAGAGCATGTATGAAGGCTTTCTTTCTGTGATTGCTGATAAACAACGTCTCACTTTCTGTGGGATCACTTAGTAACGTAGTATAGGACCCACGTCATATGAGCACTTTATTTCTTTATTTCAGGCTTCTCTTTTTTCTTTCAATTTCACTTAAAATCCCTCAAAAATACACAGATGTATCATCTACCCACTTTCAAACTTCAATAATATATTATAGTATACTGTGTGTTGCGCAATGGTGGAAATAACTAAGTACATTTACTCAAGTACTGTACTTAAGTACAATTATGAGGTACTTGTACTATACTTGAGTATTTCCTTTTCATGCTTTCCCATTGAAATTCCCAGTGAAATATTGTAATTTTTATTCCACTGCATTTATTTGACTGTTAAAAATAACATTATAAAACGTATGATGAGCTTAAAGAACACATTGTTAAGTTTTAAACCAGAGGTCCCCATCATGGTATGGATTGTGACCTCTTACAAAATGAGTTTCATCAAAGAGTGATTGTTGCTCTAAATTTCTTACATGGTTTCATTTCAATTACTGATCAAGACCCAGGAGGTCAAGGTCAAATACAAATATCCAATACTTCAAGAAAAAGCCAAGATTAAAGAAAAGTTTAAAAGTAATTATATAAATTAGTGTATCAGAACGCTGTTTTTTTGCTCTTAATTCTCCCATTAATCTTCTCTTGAACCCTCAGATTTGTGACAAACCACTGGACTAAACTACCTAACTATATAAAGTAGTTAAAACTAGCTCCATCTCCAGCAGCTACACGAGTAAAATGCTGCTTACACATTGATGCATCAGTATCAATCAGTATTAATGAAATAATGTAATAAAAGTAGCTGAGAAAACTTTTGTACTTTGACTTAAGTAGAGTTTTGTTTTCTTATAATGAAGTACTTTACATTGCAGTAATGGTACTTTTACTCAGGTAAAGGATCGAAGTACTTCTTCCACCGATGATTTATTTGAAAACAAGATAATTACATCATCATATCTAGTTTAGCAGTAATAATAATTAGAGTTAATACGTATATATAGATATCAGAACAGTGTGTTACAGCATTTGTAAAGTGTGCTATATTTACCAGCAAGTGTCTCTAGTGTTCACTGAATTAAATCAGGTTTTCAGGAATTAATCTGTTCGTAATATAATTTTTAATCCTTATTCCAACATCACTACTGGTGACTCACCGATGCTCCAAGACACACAATACAAGATTCTTAAAATCAGAACTTCTCAAAGACCCATGGTCCCCTACTAATTTTAACAGTTTTATTTAGTTTGTGGTTTGTAGTTTCATGTTTCATGCTTTCATGTGTGTGTGTGTGTGTGTGCGCGTGTGCGTGCGTGCGTGTATCTGATTACAGTAGTGGTCTGTTGAACTTCTGCGCTGTGGCCTTGGCGCTGTGTGAGCTGGACTACAGGCCTGTAGGAGTTCGTCTGGACAGCGGGGACCTCTGCAGGCAGTCGGTTGAAGTCCGTCGTGTCTTCAGACTCTGCAGCGAGCAGTAAGTGGGGTGCCATGTATGTGTGCATCTTTAAAACCATAATTGAACGTATGTTTTATTCTTCCAGAGGTCTGTGGTATGCTGTATGTCTGATTGTCTGTTGTTCCTTTCGTCTGCTTCATCTCTGCAGTTTCTCCGTCTCTGCCTTCGACTCACTGATCATCGTTGGGACCAATAACATCACAGAGCAAAGCATGGCGGAGCTCAACAAGAAGGTAGATCGACTGAACATTTGGATAGTTTATGATGAACAAGAAGGTTTGTTTTCTTTCCCCCTGATGTTCTGTGTATCATTGTTTCAGGAGAATGAAATTGATGTGGTTGGTGTTGGAACACATCTGGTCACCTGCACACAACAACCCTCGCTGGGCTGTGTGTACAAGGTAATGTGCTATTTTTATTTTTAACATTCTAATCTGTTTTACTGTTTTATGTGTGTGCTCCATCAGGATTTCTATTTAATTTAGTTGTACCTCGTGCAATGGCAATCAAGGAATTCTATTCTATTCTGAAGATATAAATGTGCTTCATTGTCTCTCCAAATGCCCCAAATTCAGTTCCCCTATCATGTTAACATGTGTATGGTGCCATTTCTTGTATTTATGTTAGCTGGTGGAGGTGAGGGGGAGGCCCAGGATGAAGATCAGCGAGGACCCAGAGAAGAGCACTGTCCCTGGGAGGAAAGCTGTCTACAGGCTAGTAGATGCTGAGGGTGAGAATTCATCTTCAGCTGCACAACAGGAGTTACAGCTGGAGTTATGTCTGTAATGGGAATCTTATGCTAACAAGGTGTGGTTGATATTATGATATAGGCTACAATAAGACGGTCATGGTAGCTATCCCTTAAATGTCTATCTATATGTATATTAGGCTGTGTTTTTTATTTGAAATAGTTAGCTTAAAATAATGGATAAATAGTTGAAATAGTTAGCTTAAAGTAATAAATAAATAGTTGAAATAGTTAGCTTAAAGTAATAATAAACAGTTGAAATGGTGAGCTTAAAGTAATAACTAAATAGTTGAAATAGTTAGCTTAAAGTAATAAACAGTTGAAATAGTGACCTTAAAGTAATAATAAACATTTGAAATTGTTAGCTTAAAGTAATAATAAACAGTTGAAATAGTGAGCTTAAAGTAATAAACATTTGAAATAGTTAGCTTAAAGTAATAATAAACAGTTGAAATAGTTAGCTTAAAGTAATAATAAACAGTTGAAATAGTTAGCTTAAAGTAATAATAAACATTTGAAATAGTGAGCTTAAAGTAATAATAAACATTTGAAATAGTTAGCTTAAAGTAATAATAAACAATTGAAATAGTGAGCTTAAAGTAATAATAAACAGTTGAAATAGTTAGCTTAAAGTAATAATAAACATTTGAAATAGTTAGCTTAAAGTAATAATAAACATTTGAAATAGTGAGCTTAAAGTAATAATAAACAGTTGAAATAGTTAGCTTAAAGTAATAATAAACAGTTGAAATAGTTAGCTTAAAGTAATAATAAACAGTTGAAACGGTGAGCTTAAAGTAATAACTAAATAGTTGAAATAGTTAGCTTAAAGTAATAATAAACAGTTGAAATAGTGATCTTAAAGTAATAAACAGTTGAAATAGTTAGCTTAAAGTAATAAACAGTTGAAATAGTTAGCTTAAAGTAATAATAAACATTTGAAATAGTTAGCTTAAAGTAATAAACATTTGAAATAGTTAGCTTAAAGTAATAATACACATTTTAAATAGTTAGCTTAAAGTAATAATAAACATTTGAAATAGTTAGCTTAAAATAATAATACACATTTTAAATAGTTAGCTTAAAGTAATAATAAACATTTGAAATAGTTAGCTTAAAGTAATAATAAACAGTTGAAATAGTGAGCTTAAAGTAATAATAAACATTTTAAATAGTTAGCTTAAAGTAATAATAAACATTTGAAATAGTTAGCTTAAAGTAATAATAAACAGTTGAAATAGTTAGCTTAAAGTAATAATAAACATTTGAAATAGTGAGCTTAAAGTAATAATAAACATTTGAAATAGTTAGCTTAAAGTAATAATAAACAATTGAAATAGTGAGCTTAAAGTAATAAATAAATAGTTAGCTTAAAGTAATAATAAACAGTTAAAATAGTGAGCTTAAAGTAATAAATAAATAGTGAGCTTAAAGTAATAATAAACAGTTAAAATAGTTAGCTTAAAGTAATAATAAACATTTGAAATAGTGAGCTTAAAGTAATAATAAACATTTGAAATAGTTAGCTTAAAGTAATAATAAACAATTGAAATAGTGAGCTTAAAGTAATAAATAAATAGTTAGCTTAAAGTAATAATAAACAGTTAAAATAGTGAGCTTAAAGTAATAATAAATATTTGAAATAGTTAGCTTAAAGTAATAATAAACAGTTGAAATAGTTAGCTTAAAGTAATAAATAAATAGTTAGCTTAAAGTAATAATAAACAGTTAAAATAGTGAGCTTAAAGTAATAAATAAATAGTGAGCTTAAAGTAATAATAAACAGTTAAAATAGTGAGCTTAAAGTAATAAATAAATAGTTAGCTTAAAGTAATAATAAACAGTTAAAATAGTTAGCTTAAAGTAATAAATGAATAGTTAGCTTAAAGTAATAAACATTTGAAATAGTTAGCTTAAAGTAATAATAAACAGTTGAAATAGTTAGCTTAAAGTAATAATAAACATTTAAAATAGTTAGCTTAAAGTAATAAATAAATAGTTAGCTTAAAGTAATAATAAACAGTTAAAATAGTGAGCTTAAAGTAATAAATAAATAGTTAGCTTAAAGTAATAATAAACAGTTAAAATAGTGAGCTTAAAGTAATAAATAAATAGTTAGCTTAAAGTAATAAATAAATAAACAGTTAAAATAGTTATCTTAAAGTAATAAATAAATAGTTAGCTTAAAGTAATAATAAACAGTTGAAATAGTGAGCTTAAAGTAATGGATAAACAGTTAAGAAAGTCTAAGGTCAAGACTGATCATAAACTAAGTGTATGCAACTGGTCCCGGGCTAGACTGATGAATGTTGAGCCATGTGGAGCTGAGCCCAACAAGTTCAGATGTTCACCATTTGGTAAATAAACCCTTTTGATTTGGGTAAGACAATAGCCATTCTCCTGGCACCACCCTCATTACAGTACATTATTTTCTTCACAAGTGGTAAGGCTGTAAGAATAGAAACGTTTGGTTTTCTGGTGTATACTGAGCATTACAGCCTCACTGGGCTGCTAGTGTGCCTGCAAACATTGTTCACAGCTTCCCACTCTTGTCTCCATTGCAGGCCATCCTTTTCTAGACCTGGTGTGTCTCGCTGTGGAGTCTCCCCCAGAGGCAGGAGTCTCAGTAAGCTGTTACCCTCTGACGTGTGATAACTCTTGTGTCTCAGTCATTCCAGCTCAGGTCACCTGTCTGCGCCAGGACATGTTTACCAAAGGACAGGTGAGGATGCTCAAACTTAGAAATCCTCACAACATAACTAACCTTTGTAGATTATTTGCTGTTTTTTGTTGTTGTTTTTTCTTTTCCATCAACACGTCCACATTGCTGTTTGTTTTTTGGTTATCATTTGAGCAAAGTCTGATGAATCCTACTACAGATATGGACAAGAAGTCTGTATAAAGAGTGCATTCGAGTGCATCCACTCCACTATATTTCAAAAGGAAATATTGTACTTACACTACATGTAGTTAACTGCTATAGTTACTTTGATTTTTTTATACTAAACATATCATCACATTTTTAAATATGATGCACACTATCAGCTGATACATATAACAAATGGACACAAGAACATTGTGTGGGCAGAAGAAACATGATTGAGTAGTTGAGAGTCATTCAGTCATTAAGTGAGGCCAGCAAAGCCCCTGAATTCCTAAATCGTTTTGTTTTTATCTTGTTGCATACGAGAATAACTTGTGTGTACAAATTATAACCTTGTGGGCATAAAAAAGCGTATAATCTTTCGGGACCTTGAAGGCTCATTTAACGTTCTGAAAGGGGATTGTTTGCATAGTAATTACATTTATTTCTAAACTTTAAGTACATTTTGCTGGTAATACTTATGTAGATTTATACTTAAGTTGAATTTTGAATGCAGGACTTTCACTTGTGATAGAGGAACTTTACATTGTGCTAACCTTTACTTAAGGATCTGATTACTTCTTCCACCACTTGATATAGTGGACAGAAGCAGACCCTCTGGTCTTCATGGAGGACGCACCCATAAAGTCTGCAATTTGTATTCAGTCCTGTCTCTCTCTCTACACTTATACCATAAACCACATCAGAAAGCGTTCAAGAATGTTGTGTGGGTGTTTTAGAGAGGTATTGTGTGAAATGTAGGAAAAATGCACATACACTTTGCTGTACCTGGTTTAAAAATAATCAATGGTCAAGCATCGTCCGGCACGTACTGTGCACGATTTAGAAGCAAAATTCATAAGAAATATTTGATAATTATTAGTGTGCACAGCATCTAAAACACAATACAATAACATATATTAAACTGCCTTAATAACCATAAATAATTATACTTGACAAAAAGAAAGATTTATTAAAAAAATGTTATCATAAAAGTATGTTATAGAAGGCATTGAACGGTACAAAGTAAGACAATATTTCAGGACTCTACTGTGTAGGAGTTTAGACTTCATGAATGTGTCTCCCACTCCTTGTAGGTCGCACACCCTCTGTGCAGCGCTGCAGAAACTAGAGCAAAGGTCCAGAGCTCCCTCCAGACTCTGCACCCTCGACACAAGAAGCTGCAGGAGCCAGACTGTTACACAGTGAGCTTCACACACTAACAGAACTCTACTGGATACATACAAACAGAAATATTCAGACCTTCTCACAGACACAGAAGCCAAATCTAACAAACTACGCTCTTATTTTATAATTTGCATTCTCTCCCACCAGGTGGCGCTGTCAGAGAAACTCCATAACCTGGTCACAGAGATTCGAAAAGAAAGCTCCAACAACAGCAACTTTCTGTTAGCCAACTAAAGATAATCCTAGACAACTGCTCTGTTGTCATCTACTGTCTTTTTATAAACACTCTTTTCAAAAGTGCCTCACGGTAAAAGACGTACATATGTATTAGAACGGGTTAGGATTAGTGAAGCCTTACAGTGTTAACACCAAACTCTCCAAATACAGGAATACACAAATGTGTATACAACAGGGTCAACATGACAGAACATTACAGGGAGTTGTGTACTTGAAAGCTCAGCGGGGACGGATAGAAGCAAGTGAAAACACAGCATCTGTATAACTTAATGGATTTTTATTCTGCTGGAAAATGTGCTTTTAATGGTTTAAATTGATGGATAATGTAACTTGTTGCAACCTGTTCATTCTCTCAAACTGAATACTAATACTAGACAACAATTAAAACAAAGTCTGTAATGATTTCTGCGAAAGGCGTGTTTAAATTAGAAATACGAGTAATATGTTCTTGCCCAAAAAAACAATAGTTTAAAAATGTTTGATTCAATCTTTTTTGTGCGATTTACTACAGAAAAAGGCCGTAAGTGGTTAAGATTTGCTGTCATACATCAGTCATTTCTGTGAATGTTGGGGTAAGAAGGGCCCATATTTAGAATTATGGATTGGTTGAAAGACTGTAATAGGAAGATTGTAACTCTTGAATCATGTATGTGAACTTCCAAAAAATAAATTACAGATTGACTCTTTAATAGTTCACATGTCAACATCAAATATTAATTAACATGCACCGTATACATCCCAGACATGCAGTATTTGTCTTTAATCATCCAGACTCATCTTAAACTTTTAATTTTCACTGCCTTGTCAAAATGTCTACGTGGGGATCATTTATTTAACTTAAAGCTGAATTGAATCAGCAAAAGACTGATGAACCCTCGGTACACTACCTGCTCAGCAGCTTCAGCAGACACACACACAGACTGAGCATAGTGGAGCATTTAGCAGCTAAAGAGACAGATATTCTTCTCCGGAGTTGGTGGAGACCAAAATAACTAAAAGGAGAGTAAATGCTGAACTTATATTTATTGACACAAACACGACTCCGATGGGATGATAACGTTGCTCTGTGTCGGCTGGATGTGTAACTAAGGAGTTGAGTGTTTGAGTGCAACAACTTCATCATGTCAACTTGTGTTTTTCAGCTTGTTTTCCCCCCCTAGTGACCAAAAAATGTATTAATGCAGCTTTACTTTCTGTCTATTCTGTATTTTGACCCATTTTTGATCCACCTGAAATAATATTACAATTGCAGTTGGTCAGGACTTGCCAATATTTATAATAATACTTGTTTTGGTTTTTTTGGTAGTTTTTCAGCCGGCGCCCTCGGTAGTGTAAAATTTAAATTAATCTTTGTCTGTAAATAATTGCACAAAGGTTTTGGGATTAAAGAAAGATATATAAAAGATTTGTCTTTTCTTTTCTGATGTACTGCAACAGATTGCTCAGGAAAAGTGCAAACATTTCCACCAGGTTTGTCCTACTTTTCTTCAAACACACATTCTATCAGAGCATTTCTACTATCACATCTAACTTCTATAGATAGTTTTTTTTCCATGCTATCTATTTATTGCTCACATGACACATTTACGGAAGTCCTAAACGGCCACAGTTCAAACATTTCATTTCCTTCTTTGTCCCGTGATAACAAGTTAAATATTTTTGTTTTCTCGAGATTACAAGTCATTTATGTCATTATCTCAAAATAACAAATGTTCTCGAGATAATGACATTAATTCTAGATCGTGATAGTTTATTTTCCATAAATTAAACGTAATAAGCCCAAGAATTTATCTTTTTATCTCTGTAAAAAAAACATTTCTTATTTCATGATTTTTCGAAGAAGAAAAATGTAATTATCTTGTTATTATGGGAAAACGGAAGAAATGAATGAACATTGGCCATTTAGGGCTTCCGTACGCAGTCAATCTGTTCAAGGCGCATTTCTTTAATGTCATTTAAAAGGACTTTGCAGTTCATTTGCAGGATACATTTGGAGTTTTAACAGCAACTGCAGAAGACAAAACATCCTGATAGTGTGCTTTTGTCCTGCTTGTGTTGCACTTCGTTTGGACTTGAAGTTCAGGTCAGTAGGTTTCAATGATTGACTGAAGAGCTACACACTCTCTTCATCCTCTCTGTCATGAAAACTCTTTTCTACATTACTCTCCACCCTTTCAGCTCCAGGACATATGAGAAGTGTTTCCTTGAATTCTGATTGGCCTGCTGCTGACCAGCGGTAGCAGACATGCAGACACACCCAGCAGACATATGGAGCTGATTAGACATGGAGAGGCTGCGATGTCATCTGTCTCATCTCACAGAGGGTGACGACACTCACACTCAGAGCCTATACAGCGATGTGCACATTACTGAATATCTATTTATTAGGAATCATACTGCAACTCATTTTCATCATCAGTGTTGGAAGAAGTACTCAGAACTTTTAGTTGAGTAAAAGTAGCTGTAACACAATGTTAACATATTCTAAATTCTAAATATGTTTATCAAAAAGCTTACATATTTCACAACATGTAAGCACTATTTTAAAGTCGTAGCTGGTGGAGATGATGCTAATTTTCATTATCATTTGCTCCATTAGTTAATATTTTTAATTAACAGTTGTTTAGTCTATAAAGTAAAATATAAAATGTAAAGAAAGATGCCCTTTGCCAGTTCCCAGACCTAAAACAAACTTAAACAATAGTCCCAAAACTTATCAGTTTTAAGGTCTTTTCACTGGTTTCCTGTCTCTCAAAGAATTGACTTCAAAATACTACTGTCGGTTCATAAAGCACTGAATGGTTTAGGACTACATTTCTGATCTTCTGCTATATTATGAACCATCCGGAACTCGCAGGTTGTCTGAGACGGGTCTGCTTTGTGTCCCCAGAGTCAAAACTAAACAAGAATAAACTGTTTTTATGCTCCACATATCTGCAACAAACTCCCAAAACTGCAGGTCTGCTGCAACTCTCCCTTCGTAAGTCAAGGCTGAAGACTTTTCCGTACACCGCTGCCTTCTAATCACATAATTACTCAGATCTTAAACTGCACTGTGACTTTTATTCTTGTGTTTTATACCTGCACCTTTTGCACAATGTCTTAATGCTTTTAATTTTTTTTATAAAGCCCTTTGAATTGCCTTGTTGTTGAAATGTGCTATAGAAATAAACTTGCCTTGCCTTGCCTTATTATTATTATTATTATTATTATTATTATTATTATTATTATTATTATTATTATTGTTATTGTTATTATTGTTATTATCATCATTATTATTATTATTATTTAATTTCTGTGAGCTTATTTGTCAGGACACTGGTTTTGAGCAGTCATTGGACTTTTTAAAAATGTATTATTATTATTATTATTAATAATAATAATATTCTTATTATTATTATTATTAATAATAATAATAATAATAATAATAATAATATATTATACAATAATATTCTTATTATTATTGCAGTGTTTAAGTTAATTTTTGATTTGGACAAAAAGCCAACCAAAAAAATAACGTTCTTGAGTTTAGATTAGTTTTTTGTTTTTTTATTTCCTATTATCTTTAGGCCTTTTAAAAAGTATCTCATGTTCTGGTACTCTAACCTAGCGCAAAAAGGAAACAAGGAAAATAAACTTTTCTTCCCAAAGTAAATCACTATCGTTTGCTTGACACGTGAATGATTTGTTGCTGCAGCTGACGACTGTCTGACATGTCGGTGACCTTTGTCATTGAACCCTCTTGACCTCTTGACCCGCCTCATCCCCGCTGAGTTGACTTTCCTTCCACCGTCGCTGCAGATCTCCTGGAGCCCCGCGGAGGTCGCTCTGCTCCCTGCCTCCTCTCCTTCTCTGACTCTCCGCTACGACTCTCTCCACTCCCCTCCCCTCCCCTCATCCTCCCTCAGATATACGCGGAGGAGAAGAGGAAAAAAATCTGATCAAGCTTTTCCGGTCTGCTAGCCCTAATTTCCTCTCAAGACCTCTCTGACGTTGGAGCAGAGCGGACGCGCAGGCGGAGAGAGGGAGACGAGGAGCAGCGAGGAGACACAACACTGGGGCAATTAACGCGTAGCCTACCACAACAACCGCGCGCGCCTCTGTACGGTTTCTCCTGTGTATGATAATGCATCCTGTCCTCGGTGTAATGTTACCGGGAAGGAGCAGTGTGTGAGGGGAGAGCAGAATGTTTCGACGGATAGGAGCGCGGTCGCTCCGTCTCCGTGAAGCCGCCACAGAGCGCCCGCCGATGCCCGTCCTCCTCTCCGCCGCCCTGCTGCACTCACCTCCGGGTATTTGTTCGACATGTCATTACATAACTCGGCGTCTTCGCCACTCGCACTGACATAATTTCCCTAAAAGCCAGGAGTGTTGGTGGGATAGACGCGTCTTGTTTGCCGCCTCAGCAGTGGATTTAAATCGGACTGTGGTGCCTTTTGCTGTCGAGGACTGAAGAACCAGCACTTAAGGGGTGGAAATCTGAGTCCAGCGGTGATGAGAGCTCACTCCGAGAGGATTTCACTGGTGTGCTGCCAGAAGCATCTGGAAAGGATAACACAAGGATACACTCCCCCTCCAGAGGATCCTTCACATCTCAAACATTACACTGTTTCAGCTGTTGGTGTCTTTCAGCTTGTGTTTAATCACACTTAAAAACCTCTGCCACAATTTGGGTTCATTGGGATGAACAGTTGTTTGGACATGTTGGATAACTAAAAGGACAATCATCCTCACCCACACACCAGTACAGACCAGTAATCCTGCAAGGTTCTCTTGTAGCTATGCAGTGAAGATGTGTGCAGCCAGGTTCAATGGCTGTGCCGAGGAGCCCGCCGCCGCAGGGGCTGCTGGTCCAGTCACCGCCTCCAGGATGCTGGACTGGACAGAGGCCGGTCCCCGCATCCTCCACAGCCTGGAGATGGGGACGGTGATGACCGTCTTCTACCAGAAGAAGTCCCAGAAGCCCGAGAGGAGAACTTTCCAGATAAAGCAGGACATGCGGCAGATAGTGTGGAGCCGTAACCCCGACAAACTAGAAGGAGAGGGTGAGTGTTGATGTAGAAACATGAATGGATGACTGAGTGGGCCCACTGGGTTCATAATCAGTTCATGCATAAAAGACAAGGTATTAACTACAGTACATGACATCCCTGATGTGTCTCAGTCTCACCGTATACACTTCTTCTTCTTCTTCTTCTTCTTCTTCTTCTTCTTCTTCTTCTTCTTCTTCTTCTTCTTCTTCTTCTTCTTCTTCACCTTATTTACTTTGTGTGCCAGTCAGATTTTGAATCAGAAGATGCTGAAATGTCAGCTGAGGCTGAAGTATCTGAGAAAATGCTGACAAAAACAGAAACACAACGCCAGGGACAGTTTCTTCTTTTGTGTGTGCAGCTTTCAAAGAGGTGGTTCCCAAACTTTTGGCTTGTGACCCTAAAATAAGGGCTGTCCTCGACTAAAGAAATTATTTGAGGTAATACGAATTTGTCGACTGATCAACTGATTAGTTGATCAGATCTGTACAACTGAGTTTCTCTACAAAGAAATACGTCAAAGCACCACTTTAAATCTTGTGTTTACCAGAGATGTGCTCTTATTCTTCTTAGAAATAAGTAATTCAGCATGAAAAAAAAGTTTTTCAAAAGTACTTATACGACTAAGACCAAAACAACCAATTTGTGGACTAATTGACTAAAAGTTCTGTCTGCATCATCACAGCTTGGTGAAACCCAAAGAGAGATTTTCCTTCTCCGATTGTTTCATTTGAAGGGTTTTTAGAGGTAAAACTACATTGTTTCATGCTACAGAAGTATCTGGGAACCCTGTATTAACGTGTCATTAAATTAAATTCTTGGTTCCTGCAACTTCCCAGAATAATGGAGGTGAATGGAATTTTGTTTGTGGTGAAAATTACATTTGTCAATCTGTTGGCTAGATATCGAACCTCGATACTTTTTTGGTATCGACCATATGTTTGTTGCACTGAATGTCTGGTCAGAATTGTAGTCTTGTTTGTCTCAGATCTATGATCAGATATTTTCTGATTTAAATCAGAATATTGGACTTTATGTTAGTTAGACAAAGTTATTGAACATCTGCTTGTGTTTAGACCATTTGAGAACTTAATTAATTAAATGGAAAAACCAGGTTATATTTTTCTATGTTTGGCGTTGGAAAGTTAATTTTGACGAGTAAACTCAATTTAAGCTCTTAACAACATGACAACTGAGCAAACTCTATTCTCTGAAGACTATGGCATGTGGTTGAAAGCTCCAGAAAACAGCTATTACAGTAAGTGGATCTTGATTTAATACTATTTTTTCCAAATGCTATTTCTGAAAAGCTCAAAAATAGGCATTGTTTTGGTACACAAACTCTGGTATTGTATCAGCAAAAAATCCACACAACAGATCTGAGATGGATATCTAGAAACCTCAAAACCAAAACAGACATAAATATGTGTTTTTGTCATTTGGGGGAAGTGACCATTTAAAAAGAAAGGTGTGCCGGTTTTTTCTTTTCTGTGTGTGCAACTGACCTCAACTTGCAGCTGAGGTGCTGTCATGGCCACCTCAGCGGACAGACTCATCACGACCCTGTGACCTCTGTGTCCTACATGTCAGCCCGCCAGTTACTCTCCAGACAGAATATCTTGCATGCTGCTGCCACATGGATCCTGAGTCCTCGCTCAGCCCCGAGCTTCTGTCTCACTGAGGCAGTGGCAGCCTGCTGCAGTGGTGTACTTAAAGTGGCAGGCTGTTGTTGTGCCGTTGAATCGGCCTGTTGGAGCACCGTCCCGCCTGTCTGGGTGTGGAGGTTATTGTCTGCGCCCTGGATTTTGTGGCCTGGGGGAGGATTTGTTACTTAGCACGAGGATACTTATGGCATTCGCAACTGGCATGATAGAGTTTCCTTCTGTCTGCCATGTGTTATTCTAACTCTCAGACTTTATGGTATCACCCTGTAAAAAAGAAAAAGAAGAAAAGAAAAGACTACTCCCCTATGAGATAGGAAAAGGTTTACTGCTGTCAGGTTAGTTGGTTCTTTTTGCAATAACTTAAGAAGACGTGTGCATCATAAAGACACACAGAAAATACAAGAAATGTAGCACCAAACAAAACGGAACTGAATTGAAAGACAAAGAAGTTTCCAGGAAACACAAAAAAGCTGATGAACATGCCCGAACTAACGAGTTGTTGCCAGTTTTAAGCTGACTACACTTTGTTATGCTGACGTAGCCTGTGTCTTATGCTAAGTCATTAATCGTTTCTGTCTGTGAAGCATGGTTCTGTATGTGCAGCGCGTATCTGTATTTGCAGTTTTTATATTTACTTGCAGCATATATATATATATATTATTTTAAAAAATATTTGCAGCGCATTTCTGCATGTGCTATCAGATAGAGGAAGATGTTTTCTTCATTTGCTTGTGATGTATCTATTTGCATGTGTGCTAACTCTCAGGGTCACTGCAGTTTTCTCTTCTCTTCCCTCTCCGGTAACCCCATCCCCCTCCATCATTCTACAAAAGCTCAGAGACTAATGGCAGTAGCACACATGTAGGTGTTGTTTCTGCCCGGGGAGCCTTGTCAATTATTTATCCATAATCATAAACTGCATAAATGGCGCCTTCGCTAATCCAAGAACAACAACCACAAGTCTGAGGGTGCACGAAACCATGGTGAACACCTCCACCGCTCAATCAGACCAAATCTACACAATCCCACACCGATGAAAACACTGCTTTCACACAAACACACACACACACACACACACACACGCTTTCATAACCCACAAACGGCCCGTTACAAACGACCTCCCTCTGGACAAACCCACCAGTACATTCCAGGAACTCAGCAGGTCTCCCCTTCACTTCATCTCCCACCGCTCTATCTCTCTGCTACCCATTTCTTCCCTCCTCCTCCTCTCTTTCCTTTTTCCTCCTCCAGCTGTCCTTTCCCAATTTCCTTCCCCCACACACCCACCTAAACAGCCTTCTCATTTTTCTATTTTCTTTCACTTTCATTCTGAAGTTCAAGGTCATGCATCTGATGCTTTTGTTCTCAGAAATCTCACCCATATCTCCACTCTGTCTCCTCTCACCTCCCCCTTCTCTCCTGCCTTTCCTTCCTTTGTTTTTGTTGCCTAATACTTTTTTTCCTTTTTCTGTTTGCTTTAAAATAAGGCTTTGCTGTTTTTCTTTGAGATGAGCGCATTGGCAAACAGTGGAGGTATTAAATTCTGAGGCACAGGAAGTTTGGGGTTATCAGGGAGTGTCTCGCTTCCCGTCTCAGATTGAACGGCTGCAGGAAAACAAAAGGTCCAGCATGTTTGGTGGTTTGCACCAATAAGGAACAATTTAAAGCGTGATTAGAAGAGTATCAGTGTGTTTGCTAAAACTTGCAAACAAACTGATACAGCCATTTTTTAAAGACTAAATCACATAAACCTCCTTTTGGATTCAGCCTCTTAGCTTTGTGTAGCTCACGTATGCAGCCACTTTTGAGTTGACACAAATCCAGGTTAGGGGTGTCAAATAGTTAGTTACCTGAAAGGTCCACAACTTTAAACAGTCTGTTGTGTGTATTGGCTGTACATTTTCAATTTGAATGTTTATTTAACTTTTTATTTCCCACGTTCGGACGAAAGTTCGTATTTGGAATAAGTTTGTGAAAGCCCTCGTCATGCTCTCTACTCCCTTTGTATTCATCAGCAACTTTATTTCACCACTTTTAGATCAGCATTTATCTATACATTCATTTAGGCGTTTTATATTCTGCCCTTTTGCTTATTTTTCATTCTACATCGTTTGCTTCTCTGTGATTTATAATCTCCAAGTAGACTTCTACCATCTGGTAGGAAGTGATGTCACCAGCTGTACCAGGAACAGTTTGTTTCACTGGAAATGCACTGCAATTATCCACGGCTGGTGGTTTCAGGTCAGCAGTGCACACAACTTGTGGTGCGTTCAGGGAACTTTCATTCAGTCCAGGCACTGAGAAAAGAAAGACTGTTAGTTTACAAGCTTCTCTGAAGATGTTCTTTCTATGAGACTGACAGTATCTGCTGTTCTTCCAGTTGGCCCATCGTGTGACTTCCCTCACCTCTCCCTCCTGTACCGCTCATCAACGTTCACATCAGACCGTCTCTTTAAAGCACTTGAGTGTGTTTCTTTATCACAACCATGTTTACAGCTTGGACCAGGATTAAAGGGCTGTGTGTGTGTGTGTGTGTCAGGTAGGATGTGTGTCCAACGTCCAGACTAAATGGCAGGAAGTAATAAAGGGAAAGACCAGAGAAAAACAAATACCAGGTTTTTGGGGTATTTTTAATATTACTTTTGGAGGAAAATGGGTAGACTTTGACTGTGAATCACTTTGTACTGACATATCTTACTAGTCTAATGTGATACCTAAGTTTCAGCTCTGTAACTTTTTTACAAACCTTTTCTATTTAACAAAACCTCTCAAACGTCTCAGTGTTTAACACAAAGCAACCATGAAAGAACTACAGCAAATGACCAAAATGATCGAGCTTCAAGGTTTATTTTTGTCTTTAAAAACAGCAGCTTCACAAAACAAAAGAAATCGGGACAAAAGGTTCAATTAAGTTGTTGTAACCGGAAAAGGGAGTCATCCATCGTAACAACCTTAATCTTTATTATAACTTCAGTCGGGACGAGAATAGGAGTAAGCGTCTGATGTTGATTTTGGTAGTTAACACTTTTGAATAATATGATGCGACATCTGCAGTTGTCAATGGTAATAACTTGGATGGACTTTGGTCCAGATGCTCTGCAGCTTTCTTTCCAGAAATATAGAGGTCAAACAATCACTTGGAGGGTTTTTGGGGGATTAAAGAAGGAGGCTGGTTTTATCTTATATTTTTCTTACTGTCAACAAATCCCTTGAAAATACCAAAACCAACAATGTGTTAGTCCGTCCCTCAATACTTTCTGACTTCCTGTCTGTGGCCTCAGCCTCAAGTCCGTGGGTTACAGCTGAAAACGTAAATATTTAAAAACACCAAATGTATAGTTTCATCTTAGTTAGTATTTGACTAAACTAGGAATAGTAAATAGACTATTTTCAGCGGCGGATAAATCCACATTTGGTGCTGTAGTGAGTGTTTGTAGCAGCAGGACGGTCATTGAAGAGTTTTAATAGTTTTAGGACAGAACTAGAGCTCTATGGCACAGAGGAAGAAGACATGTCAGGCTTTGACACACACACACACACACACACACACACACACACACACACACACACACACACACACACACACACACACACACACACACTATACTTGTAAGGAGATACATTAATTGTCGGTTTTGCTTTGTTTGAGGGGGTTGTTGAAAATAAGAAGAATATAGAATATCATCACACATATCCTTTAATTCATCAGGCATTCTGCAGGAATTGTTGCATACTTTTCCTTTAAAATCTTAGAACAGAGCAGGTCATGTACGAGAAAGAAGTTCAGTTACGAGCTGCTTCCAGCGCTAAACCCCTCTGAGACTAAATTATGGACACATTTTCATCTGAGGATAATGGCCTGCTCTCTTAATCTCATGCCAAACATGCTCCCTGTCATCTCCACATGAGGGAGGCTCAGATTGGAACCAGATTTCTCCTCTCGGCTCTTTGATTCAGGATTATATACAACCTGCTGAGGCCGGCTTGCTTTGATTGGTCTGTCCTCTGTGTCCCCCTGTTCACCTGTCGGGCACATCGCTTTGTCCTAGTGGGAGGTTTTGATATCAAATGGGGACAAGTCTCTGTGCTCTCCACTTCATACCTGTTTTCATTTGGCTGAAGGGAAATAGCATCCGGATTTACAAGAGTAACACTCAGTTCAATTGTGTGTAAGTGTGCTATAGTAGGCCTGTGTTTGCTGTGCGAATGCCAGAGCACCTATGAGGGTATGTGTTTGCATAAGACATCTGCTATGTCAATAAGCCAGGGTTTTCTTTGTGGGTGTGTTGACTGCTGCAAGTGTCCATGTAGAGTCCAGAGTTTACATCAGACTCTGTGGTCAGTCGCCTGACTCCACCACACTGTTAACCCTTCTGCTGCAACTTAAGCTTTCACTAACTGTTCATTTATGTATGGTTTACTTTTTAAATGTAGACATAAGTGGACAGAACCTGCCACAAGTGCAGATTTGAACCGCTTTAAAGTTTTTACAGTAAGAAAACAAAGTGGTGTTACCAA
This sequence comes from Cottoperca gobio, assembly GCF_900634415.1. Taxonomy (NCBI): domain Eukaryota; kingdom Metazoa; phylum Chordata; class Actinopteri; order Perciformes; family Bovichtidae; genus Cottoperca; species Cottoperca gobio. Next base: position 8,367,989 of record NC_041358.1, on the reverse strand, counting down.
AATGAAAAAGCAAAACTAGAGTTGTATTTCAGCTGGGAGTACCTGCGTTACACAAATGCCAAACCTAATCAATTGGACACAGGTCACTTATCATTTTAATGTATTTATTTAATATATTATATATCATTGCATTTCCTTAATATCAGATTTTAATGTCTCCAATTTCCCTCAAATTGCTGGTTTAGGCGACAACTCAAATAAACAATCTTTGGAGCTATATTTATACAATTGCAGAATTAGCAGACATTGCTGCACAACTTCAGGCAAAATTCAAATTATATTTGGATGGAAAATTAAAAACTGGTGTTGCCATGTGTTTGTGAATAAAAAAACAACAATTTTGTGTTTGTTTGATAAACAAATGTCAAACCCAACCAACCAGACAAACATTGTTAAAAAAGGTAAACAGGGCCTAATCATTTATCATCGGCTATCTTTGAACTAGACTACGGCTGTACCTGAACTCACTCCATATTTACTATATAGTGCACTACATTTACTGTCTGTCTGCTAACAATCCCACAGTGCAGTGTGCTGCACTTTATGGATGCAGAAATGACCGTTAAGCGACTCTACAGCTGCCAGTGACGATTTATGATGATGATGATGATGACTGTGTGTCCAAAATCTTAATTTACTTAATCTACTGTCCAGATGGAGCGAATCATTTTTGAGTATTCTGGAAATAACCCTTAAAACGGTTGTAAATGTTGTTTGAGGTTTGTTTTATTATAGGTATTTTAAAGATGGCTGTGTATTCATTTTTCAGAAAAACAGATTTAGCTTGAATGTGATGGTAACACATGAGGCGAACACAGTGGGGCTAAGAAGAATCAGCCTCACATGTTTAATTTGTAAAATTCATACAACTAAGTCACTAAAGCCATTAATGATTAATCTAAGATCAGACTCAGGAGTTTTAGCAGCATTTTAAGGGCTTTACTTTACTTTGAGAGATTCTTTCCCCCAATATATGTGAAGGAAAAGTCACAGAAGTGTGTTTGTTTGGCTGCTGCTGCTATAAACCTCTGCAGACCTTCGGCGCTTCCTGCCACCAACAGCTGAAATGTTTGTGTGTGTGTTCTTTGGCTCTCTGGACTCACACAAAGTACATTTGTTGAGCTCTCTGGCAGCAGATTTCTGTGTGTTTGGCAGGGAAACGAACAACGTGCTAAACTGGTTGTGCATATTTGTGTTCATGCAACACTATCCTTCCTTCCTTCCTTCCTCCCTCCTCCAGTCGACATACGAGAGATCCGGGAGCTGCGGCTGGGGAAGGGCTCCCGTGATTTTGAGCGCTACCCGGAGGAGGCCCGCAAACTGGACGCCGCCCACTGCTTCATCGTGCTCTATGGCCTGGAGTTTCGTCTCAGGACGCTCAGTGTGGCTGGTCAGTGTGTGTGTACGCTGTATGTGTGTGTGTAATGGTGTTTCTCAATGTGTTTTCACTGTCACTGTTTGTTACATTTAAAGATCTTCACAGCCCCTTCTGTTAAAGGTTACATACACTACATCCCTTTTTTATTTGCCCGATATCTTATCTGCCTAAACTAATGCCGTGTGTCACTCTTAGAACAAAATAGTCTGTATGTGATTATTGCATCTTTTTAAGTTACAAGGTTACATTTATTTGTCATTTTACAACACAGGGTTGCCCCTTCACGCTACACACATGCACGTAGAACAATTATACAGTTACTTATACAAATCCTTATATACATACATTATATATTTTTGAACTAAAAGATATCATCATGAAACTTCGCCAGTTGATTACTTACATTAAGACATTTCTTTTCCTTTTTTCTGTTGCAAGTTTTATGAAATGTTATCTTTTTAAATATGAAAATGAGGCATTATCAATAAACACATACAGTAAATGTTTATTTTGGATGTTTTCATTCCACTAGTCTGAAAGAAGACTAGACTATTTTATGGAAGCAAAATAGCCCCAACTTAAACAGTGCATCTAAAACTTATTTTAAAAAGTTTATTTAAATTACTACTTGAGTCTCATGTTTGTATTTGCTGCCTTCATTTCTCTCAGCAATAATAACACTGAAGTCAACAGTCTGAAAAACATCTGTACTTCATGTTCTGTTGTCAGTGAAATACATTTAGTGTCTTTGTGTTTATAAGCCCTGACCAGTTCCACTTCCTTAACAAGAAGAGAATATGATTTTGAAAAATAGTCATGAAAAGTAATGGACAAAATTGGTAAAATAAAGTTCCAATAAATTATAATTTATATTTAAATACGCTTTTAAATAAACACTTATTTGAGGTGTTTGTTCCCTAAACTTGCAATCTGACATTGGAAGAATCAGGGGTTGCCAGTCAGACTTTCCATCCCTCTCGTGTCTCTTTGCGTCTCTGCAGCCTTCAGTGAGGAGGAGGTCAACATGTGGATCACTGGTCTCAACTGGCTGATGATGGACACTCAGAGAGCACCCGCGCCACAACAGATAGACAGGTGTGTGTGTGTGTCGATGTGTACCACTGTTGTATGTAGTCTTGACTTAAAGGAATACAATGAATATCTTATCTGTTGAGAATAAAACAACTCACCCCATGTAGTTGGCAGCTTGTTCCCAGCCAGTCGATTTTATTTGAGTAGTTGATCAACAGAAAATTAATTGGCAACTACTATGAATAAATGTATTTCTTTAAGTAAAAAAAAACAACTAGTTACAGCTTCTTAAATATAAATATTTCTGGTTTTCTTATTGTTCTATGATTGTAAACTGATTATTTTTTGAGTTTTGCACAAAAACAAAACAATAAAATATAATAATTAAGACTATAAATCAGGGGTTTGTATTCCTCAATTTGTGATTAGACATTAGACATGCATCACTGAACTATTAGTGTGTTTATAAATCACTCAACACGTTCCTACGCCCCCCTGTCTGTGTGATCTAGATTATATAAGTAGATATAGTATAAGTAGAGACCTGGACGGGAAAGGGAGGTTTAGTTTCAGAGGAGAGGACAAATATTTGTTTTGGGATGAAAATATTTACTCCAGATGAATGTGGCGGTTTTGGCTTCTGTGGTTGCGCGCAGGAGAACAGAGGGAGGCTGTGGACATAATGTGAGCGGTATATGTTTGGAGATGGTCAGAGGAAATGAAATGGCTAATTTTGTCTGTTTATGACAGTTGTGTAAACTGTAGATTCATCAGCTTTCACTGGCTTTGACAAATAGAGATTCTCAGTATGGACATACAAGATGTTGCTTGAAGTCAAACTGAAATTTAAATTATCAAATCAATTTTCTTCCCAAAAGACTTTACTCTTTTAACATAAATTGTGGAAACAAACTATTTGAAAATATCCAAACTATGAACAATGCTGCTCCTTCATTTCCATGTCTTCTACAGCTGGGATCTGTTGTCAATGTCAACAAATTCATGGAGCAAACGTGGAGCAACATATTGTAAGCAAGGCGATATATTGAAATTGTTTTAATCTAATTTTAGGATAACTGTCATAATATAAAGAACACACCACTATATCTATATATCTATATCTATATCTATATAGATATAGATATATATCTATATATATATATATATGAGATACTCAAGTATATTGATATTTCTTGCTTGTAACCCTTGGTGGGAGTGATATTACCAACTGTATTCGGTGGCCGCCGAAGTACTAACTTTGTCAGTTGCACCCGAATATTCAAACCTTCTAGAGAACATTAATGTCGGGACACGTCAAAACAAACACTGAGAATATGTATTCTGATTTCCAGCGATGTCAGTTTCCATTTCAGCGGTGAGCGATCAGTCGCATTTTCTTTAGCTCTTTCTGTCTCATGTTTTCTCTCCATCCCTCCCTCTGTAGGTGGCTGAGGAAACAGTTTGAAGTCATGGATAGGAGTCACGAAGGCAGGTGAGTGACTCGCCAAAACATGTCAGAGCTTTCACAGCTGTGATGGATAGTTACTGGCCGGTCTGTCACAGTGGGTGGAACGTGTAGGTGAAACCAGATCTAGATGTCATCAAAGAGCGTGTTGCGGCCCTGTCAGGGGTCTGCCCTGACATTTAGCTCCACATACAACCACACCCCGAGGCTCCACATATCACACACACACCTTCTCCGTCTGTTTCTCTCTCGCGCCCCCATTAATATGTCCAGGCTTCTGTTTGGGTGGAAGCCGCTCCAGGACAAACAGCCTGCCACCCCCTGATAACGAGCAGGAAGTGATGCGGTGGGCTGGGAGAGGGCAACTTCCTGTCTCCTGTGAAAATAGTAACAGTAGCTAGACAGAGGGAAGCGGGTGGAGAGACAAATCCGACCCAGCAGTGACGGCAGTCATTGACCCCAAAAGATCCTCTCAGTGCATTAACCTGCATTCTTCTTCTGTTTCTACCTGCTCCTCTCGCTTCCTTCCTCATTCTGTTACTGACGGTTGCATGTGTTTTGTTAATCAGTGAAAGTGATTATCCATATGTTGTTTATCCTAGAAAATCAAGATGTTGAGTTAAAGACAGCAACTCTACAGAGTAAAACTGCAACAACTTTTGTGCAACTAGACTCTTTTATTGATTAAAAACCAAAACAATCTCCCAACATGGTCCATTTATTAGCTGTTACTTTTAATCATATCGTTATATGATACCTTAATCATAGATGGAGTTTGCTCAGTTGTAAATGTTCAAATGTTCAAAATTTCCTGAGCATTTTAAGGACTTAAATGTCAAGCTTAAAGGTTCATTCGCCACCTTGGAAAAGGAAAAACTTTTAAGACTAAATGGTGCTCAGAAAGAAGGGGAATTTGAACATCTACAATTCCACGATAGCTGGGGAAACTCCCTCTGCTGTTGAGGAGTGGGTGATATGAGCAAAAGCTCCAGAACCACTACTAAATGTACCTTGTGGAGCGATTATTGTATTTAGTACCAACTTTAAAAACTCATTACAAAAAAGAATTAAAAAAAAAAGCAAAACCGTAGTTTGGTTTCTAATGAAAAGGTATTTTTTCACATTCATAATTGCAGTTGATGCTGAGGAGTAGGTGCTAAAATAACGTCAGGTTTATTCTACTAAAAGTTTATAAATCTGAACCCAGCATTACCTCTGTGTCCAGGGCAAGACCTTCTAGACTTAGAACACTTTAATGTCCCCAAGAGACAACTAGACATCCTTTCTGAGCCTTAACAATGAAAACTCTCAGCCTGGAAATGTAGAATCCCGGAGCCGGCTGCACAAAACACCTTAAGTTTCTCGTTAATACCTTAAGTATTAAGTACATTTTTACACATAATCTCTTTGGGTTTTTACTTAGCTAAGGAAAAGTATTTAGGCATTTACTACATTGAAAGAGATTTTACGGCAGTAAAATTCTACAGTTACCATGGAGATGGTTTGTGATGCTGTACATGTATCCTCACAAAGTTGGCCTATTGAAGACAAGAAACTCAAATTGGCCAGAGAAAAAAATTATTATACTTCTGGAGGAATAGCCTACAATATAAGGAAGCCCATGCTAAAATGTACATTTGATTCTTAAATAAAAGCAAACAGAAAACCACATATATGGGAGGAAATTGCAACGGAAATTAATTCAAGAAGTTTGTTAAACAAATACAACAACTAGTCTAGTCAAAAAAGAGATCATTAATTGCAAGAATGTCAGAGGTCCGAGGTACTTTAAGTTGTTTTCTTTAATTTGGTTGCTAAGTACCTTAAATACTTGTGTGAACATTTTAAGGAAGCAATTTTATTTCAAGGAAACCTTAACTCTAACTTTAAGGAACATTTGAACTTTTTTGTGTAACCTACCCCCGACATTGAGAGTAGCGCTTCAACAATTACAGCGCCACCTCCTGGTGAAAACACGTACAACTTCAATGGGGTTTTTATGAGAGGTTTCATTAAAGGAGAAATTGATATATTGTTTATTTTTAGAATTATCTAGTCCTCTGTGCAGAAGGAAAGTCCTAAAATGAATCCCTTTTAAAGTATTTTCCCTCTCTTGTTTGTTTTCCAGCATCACAGTGAAGGATGTGAAAGCTCTGCTGCCTCAGATTAACTACAGAGTCCCCAACATGCGCTTTCTCAAAGACAAGCTGCAGGTCAGAGCTTCATGTTTCCCCCTTCAGCTCCAGTGCCTCTGTGAATGAACCTCTCCTGGATGTTGGGACAGGATCACAGAACAGGTTTTTTGTGACATGAACTCTCATCCTCCCTGTTTACGCAGGAGGTGGAGGCCAGGAGCGACCTGTCGTACCCCAACTTCTCCCAGCTCTACAGAACGCTGATGTTTGACGCCCAGAAGACTGTGAGTGTTTTTTTTGAGTTTGAGAAGTACTCAAATACTTCACTTTCATAAAAGGATCACAATGGAAGAATCACGCACACTTTGATGTTTATGCCTACTATTTTCAAATGCATGCTTTGTCATTTTTGACATCAGATATACTTTGTTAGGCAGCCATTGCTTTCCAGTTATGTTCCATATGGCATGAAAATCAAATGGAAAACTCTAGAAAAGTGTACGAGTTGTCTGCTCCCTCGCAGTGAACATCTACGCTGCATTCGTTTCTGTCAAAATGGCCTTTTTCTTTGCAGAGCAGACGTGACAGTGCAACTCAATCTGCAATGAAACTGCATTACCGAGCAGCAATAATGTAACTTTAAAGGAAATGAATACAGTCTTGATGTTCACTTCTGGATTTATGCAGCTCAAGCAAGTTTCTGAGATACAAAAGCTCTATCTGTGGCATTGAGCTGCAACGACATGCTGTTTTTCACAATTTATTTTGGAGATTTACCCAACAACAGGAATATTTTAGGATCTTAGCATGTTTATTTTACAGTTAGAATCAGTAACAGTCTCCCACTATAGAAAAGTACAGTAAAGTTTGTGTACATCAGAATGGCGCTTCAGTATTGTATTGTGCTGCACCACGCTCACTGTTTATGCTTCACCTGGCTCCCTCCACCTGTCCGTCACTGGTTCCTCCCCTTTTGTTCCCAGATTATTGAGCAGCTGGAGCTCTCCTTCCCTCTGCGGTGAGTCCCTCCACCTTCACCTCCACTACCTCCTCTTCCTTCCTCAGTGTCCACTACCACTGTCTTCACGCCCCCCACTGCTCTCCTTCTGCCTGTCCGCTTTTCTTTAAAACACACACTTTATCAATGTCTTTAAAGGGAACATTTGCCACATGTAATGTGCATGTCCAGTCAGTGTTGATGGTGAATGTAGTCTGTTGAAGCAATACATTTCTCAGTCCGTGCTCTATGGACCGAGGAAGCTGAGTATGCAGCTGTAACATCCGTTGTTCTTCCTGTTTCCTGCGGCATCATTTGACGTGACAGTGACATAGTTGGTGGTAAGGAAGAACTACAGCTTGGACTTCTCTGGGTAGCCAGGGGGCTTGCTCCAGATGCCGCTCAGAAACAGAACTTCCTTGTTCTCTTCGCTTGTATTGCAAACTAGCTACGAGAATGTGGCCGGAGAGGACCCTGAGCGTCAGAAGCTAGCATGCAATGCATCCTGGTACATGTAGGCGCTGCAAGCTCCGCGATTAGGAAAACTCAGCAACTCAATCATTATAGCATGCACTGAGATTTATTGTTTCAATGACCTACACTTACCATCAGCACTGATTGAACGGCCACATAAAGGGGAGCCAATTTTCTCTTTAAGTGAAACATTTCCATGTGGCTTTGCCATCTTAATGGTACTTTAATATTTTTTTTCTTGGCTCTATGGATGTGAAACATTTAACCTTATGGAACATTAACTTTTTAAAATGACATAATTAGAATTGGCATTTGTAAAATCATAAGATTAGTTGCCAGATGTTTATGTTAATGTCTCCTCATTCTTTTGGTTGAACTTTTCTTTAACTTTCACTCCTCCGCTGTCTGACATCTTGAAAACCGTTGTGTTTGTAGGAATGTTGACAGACCGGAGCTTTGTCAGATCTCCCTCTACGACTTCCAGAAGTTTTTACAGATGGATCAGAAGGTACTTAGCAGATTCAGCGCACGTCAGCACAACACACAGAAAACTGCTCTGTGCTCACTTCTTTATCCGGCTTTTCTCAGGAGTCCTGGGCGTCGGACCTGAGTCGTGTCAGGGAGTTCCTCACGGGGTACCTGAGGGGGGGACCGCAGCCTGAGCCCATGCTACAACTTGATGAGGTGAAACGAAGACACAAAAAGTGGAACAAGCTGTGGGACATTTATTCAGCCTCACAGTCTGATCATGTTACTTTATGTTTCTAGTTCCTGACGTTCCTGTTCTCTAAAGAGAATTCTGTGTGTGACCCCCGACTTTCACCTGTTGTTGCCGATGACATGAAAAGGCCGCTCTCTCAGTACTGGATCTCCTCTTCACACAACACGTAGGTCTCAACATTTGTGTCTGAAATGATCCTAAATGTTCATATATATATACTTATTTTCATATCGTATAGATAGCAGTTACGTTTTTGTATGTCCAATATTACCATATAGCTCAGTCTAGCTTAGCTTTAATGTTTAGCCTAGTGTAGCACAAAAACTGAAATCCAACATCTCCAAATCTGTCTTGATTACATGTTGCATGTGTGTGTTTAAAGGTTCAATGAGTAATTCTGAGCCACCTGCTCCAAACAAACAGGGGGCAGTATGTCACCTCTAAACTGGGTCCATACCATCTCTAATGTTTATATTTTAGTTGTAGTAGTTTGGCATATTTATTGTATTGTAATTTATTCTTTATATTGTGTATTACATTTACTCCTGTGTAATGTTAGTCAGTCAGTCAGTGGGCAACAATACCAAAATTCAACCAAACTGCTAAAACTGTGAGAGCCGGTCACAAAACATCTGCTGTCTTATAATCTTCACGTGGAGCTGATCCATCTGTGTTTACTGGGCACTAACGTTAACCGAGGCTTCTTTTCTCTCATTATAAATTTCATATTGCATTAAAAAAAGATATTTTATATTGACAAAAATGTTTAAAGAGGAAATACTTATTACTGTATATGCATACTGTATTAATCAATAGTGGAAACTATCATTAATTGCAGCACTTGAATGCACATAAATAAAAAAGGAAATGAAAATCTAGTTCAGTAAGTCAGCACATCTCTTCTAATGGTATTGTTAATTTGCGGGAGTACCACTGCTCTTCTCAACTTGTTTCTATGTTCTTGTTTTCTCAGTTACCTGACAGGTGACCAGTTCTCCAGTGAATCATCTCTCGAAGCCTACGCCCGCTGCCTCAGGATGGGCTGCCGCTGCATTGAACGTAGGAGTCTCCAACATGTGATGATAACTCACAAGAACATTTATTTAGATTCAGAAACACTGTTTTTGATCCATGGGGGGAATTGGGTTACGTCACACACACACACACACACACACACACACACACACATACACATACATACAATATATATATATATATATATATATATATATATATATATAACCATATAGAAAAAGTATGTAAAAAGATGTCCATTACACTTCAAAATACAACAACAATAAATATATTAAAACAAAAAAAGAAATGTATACTACAATATGGTGGTGACGTTGAGGATATTTTACTGCTCATTTAAATGTGTTCTGCACATCTCCCTTAAATACCGGCTGCATATGGAGTGGCAGTTTTGTTTTGTGTTCATATTGCTGCTTTGGTCTGTCAGGTGACACAGCTAAACATCTCTATTCGATACAAAAGGTTCAGTCGAGGTTTGTAACTAACTCTGTTTTTTCTGTCCTCAGTGGACTGCTGGGACGGACCTGACGACCTGCCAATCATCTACCACGGCCATACTTTAACCTCCAAGATCAAATTCCTGGATGTGCTGCACACCATCAAAGAGCACGCCTTCGTCACTTCTGAGTAGGTTTGGAGGTGGTTTTCATATCATTGAGAAATATTAAGTGCCTTTGTCAGGTCGCACCTGCCTGGGTTACAATGCCAGTACTTTCTTAAATGGATAGTTTGGATTGTTGAAGTGGGGTTGTATGAGGTACTTATCCATAGTCAGTGTATTTACCCACAGCAGATGACAGAACCATCCATTTAATGTTATCAAAGTAAACAATATATTAGTATTCATGTTACCTGGTTGGTTGGAGACATCACTAACTTCTCCATCCTTGTTGCTGTGTTTTTGAAATAGAACAACTTGCAGATTTCTTACTCTCTCCAGAGATTGACCCACCTGCTGCTGTTTTTGTGCAGGTATCCTGTGATCTTGTCCATCGAGGACCACTGCAGCGTGGTCCAGCAGAGGAACATGGCCACACACTTTAAGAAGGTGTTCGGAGATCTGCTGCTCACCAAGCCGGTCGATAACAGCGCAGAGGAGCTTCCCTCACCCTACCAGCTCCGCAGGAAGATCCTCATCAAGGTACGCAGACAAACACACACCTGCCTCTCTGGTTGAGATTTCCGGGCCTGTTGCATCACTGATGGGAACCACTGGGCTAGAGCATGTGATTTGGAGACGAGGGGAAGCGTAGGTTTACGGCCCTCCAGAGGACCCAACTACTGTTCTGGTGACATGAAAAGGATCTGGACCTCCATAAATGAAAACATGTTGGATGAGAGAAAGTCCCAACACGGTGCATACACCTTGATCAGTGTGTTTCCTCCCTGTGTCACAGCACAAGAAACTGGTGGAAGGCACGCTTTATGAAGAGGTGACTTCAGCCAGCTACTCTGAAAACGACATCAGCAACTCTCTGAAGAATGGCATCCTTTACCTGGAAGACCCCATCGACCACGTGCGTGTGTCCGCGTGCTTCTGCATCACACATACAGTCAGTGTAATATCGAGTGTTACTCAAATGTGTGTTTCTGTGATTCACAGACGTGGACTCCACACTATTTTGTCCTGACCAGTAACAAGATCTACTACTCCGAGGAGACGTCTCACTACCAGACAGCTGATGAAGAGGAGGACGACGAAGGAAAAGAGGTGAGAGATGAGATGGTTATAAATAAATAAAGAAGGAAAAAGAAGGTGTTAATCAGGTAGAGATGAGGCTCACTCCCTCTTTCCTGTAATCGGTCAGGAGTGTAACAACAATGAGCAGCACTGTGCGGAGCGTTGGTTCCATGGGAAGCTGGGTGGAGGTCGTGACGGTCGACAGGTGGCGGAGAAGCTCCTGCAGGAGTACTGCGAGGGCGGGGCCAAAGACGGCACCTTCCTGGTTCGGGAGAGTGAGACGTTTGTCGGAGACTACACCCTCTCGTTCTGGTCGGTAACACTTAACGTGTCACCGATATTTACGTCATCTCCCTAAAAGTGATCTCAGCTACCTGTGGGCTTTCTTTTTCAGTGGAGGAGAGAAAAGAGAGAAATAAGTATGGGAGAAGAGTTAACAGAAATGTAGAAACACATTCATAAGAAAGTGGTGGCTGAGCGTTGAGAGAAAAAACACGTTTCAATATTTGTTCAAAGTGAACATGAAAAAAAATAGAAATAAGGATAAAATACAAATTTATCACAAATTCCATAGTTAAAAATAAATCTGACACCATTACACATTATTGTCTTGGAAATATAAAAAATATAAAAACAAAAAAAAACCATTATATTAGGAAATAACCTAAAACCATTTTATTATAAAAAGGGATCAAATTCTGCATGTCATCAGCTACATACATATGTTCCTTATCTGGCAAATTAACAATTAATCTGTAACTACATGTTATTATGAAGGAAAGTGTTTGACAAAAATGTTTCAGAAGCTTTCAATCACATCTTGTGGCCTTTAAGTCGAAGGGGGAGGAAGGCCACAAGATGTGATTGAAAGCTTCTGAAACGAGAGAATTTATTTGTATAGCTGCTGTTTTCTTTTGTATTGCTACTTGTGTGGAATTTGAGCAAACCATGGAAGTATTTAAAGTTTGAATCAGCTCTTGTCTCCAGCCTGCCAGGGTTTTATGACACATTAGTAGAGATCCACTGTCCCTCCTCCTTCAGGCGCTCCGGACGAGTCCAGCACTGCAGGATCCATTCACGTCAGGAGTCTGGCTCCACGCGCTTCTACCTGACCGACAACCTGGTGTTTGACAGCCTCTACCGCCTCATCTGCCACTACAGAGACACGCCTCTGCGCTGCAACGAGTTTGAGATGAGGCTGGTCAGCCCCGTGCCTCAGCCCAACGCACACGAGAGCAGAGAGTGAGTCATCGATGTCTCTTCTCTTCGGATCTGTGTGAAAGTGGAGGAGAAAACTATTCATCAGTTACTGAATAAAATTAGTTTTGTGTTCTCCAGGTGGTTCCACTCCAGTCTGTCGCGTGTTCAGGCTGAACACATGCTGATGCGTGTCCCCAGAGACGGAGCTTTCTTGGTGCGAAAACGCAGCGAAAACAACTCCTACGCCATCTCCTTCAGGTAGAAAACCAAACGCACACTGAGGGACAATCGCACAACGACAACATTAACTCGTCTGTTTTGAGAGTTTCATTTTTAAAACCGGTAAAAAGTCTTTCTTTCTGTGTCCATGTGTCTGCAGGGCGGAGGGGAAGATCAAACACTGTCGTATACAGCAGGAAGGCCGTCTCTTCATGTTGGGCAGCTCGGCAGAGTTTGAGAGTCTCGTCGACCTTGTGAGCTACTATGAGAAGCATCCTCTGTACCGCAAGATGAGGCTCCGTTACCCCATCAACGAGGACACTCTGGACCGCATGGGCACCACGGTGAGTCCCACACAGCTCACAAATCACATATTACACGTTTACATCACTGCTGTCAGTTTCACAAAGCATCCAATGGTTTCCATTCATTTCCGTACCATGTGAAAGTCAACCAACTTGACAACTTTGATATTCTCTTGGATATATTATAAAGTCATACATTTGGGAGTAACTACTGTAACTGGTCAATTTTTTATTTTCTTGTTTTTAATTAATTTTTTTCCATCTAGTCCAGGAAATGTCAGAAAATTGTAATAAAAATGTCCATCTCAATTTTAAGAAAAGTCGCCATATTGGTTGTTTTCGTTCAACCAGTAAATGTATGATTCTTGCTGATAAAACACCTAAATAATCAATTAGCAAACTTGTTGATACATTTTGTGGATTTGCAGATTGCAGGCAATAAGTTCATACATGGTTTTCCCTCCGAGAGCTTACACAATTCAAGTTTCATGTGTCTGAACATTTTATTTTTTATTATTTATACCACTGTGTAATGAATAGAATGGAATCCAGTGGCTGAAAATCACAATTAAAAATATAAAACAATACAGCGATACAATGTATGTGGCAGTAAGCACTAAGTCTTACTTGCACAACACAAATATCCAGACTGGCTTTGTTTAACCTTCATATATCGTATGCATTGATGAACATTTCAGCATTAAATCCAACATTTATGAGTTTAATAGCAGCATTAAACCACAGGATTAACCATTATTACTAACTATTATTATGTGTTGTTTATGTGTCAGGAGCTTGACTACGGGGCGCTGTATGAGGTCCGCACTCCTCATTTCTACGTGGAGGCCAATAAGATGCCCACAGCTCGGGTAAGTGAGACTGATTGTGCTGCGGACCTCCAGTTTTAATCAATGATTATCATATCTATCATATCTAGTAAATGATTAGCAGATTCTATTACCATTAAAACTAATCTGGATAGACTTTTCTTTATAATCGTCAACAGAGAAATTCACAACTTGTAGCAGAAGCAGTACAAGTACAAAGTACAGGAATGTTGTCAACGTTGTAAAAGTAGAAATGTTTGTAATGCAATGTACTCATTTAAAGGAGTGAAAGTTAAATCACTAATATTAGAGTATCGACTGCCATTTTATTCAATATCAAATAAATAAATACATAAATATATATGGCTGTGAAATAAACCCTGAAATAAATAAATGTGGCATTATGAAATATAAGTCCCCTGAAATAAATAAATATAGTCTTTTTTGAAAAATAAAAACCTATTTATTTATTTATTGAATTGTATTGTCTCATTTATGTTTATATTTATTTACAAAATGTGTTGCCTCATTTATTTATACTATATATATTTAAATGTATAGCCATATTAATTTATTTTATAGCCTTATGTATTTAATATTGAATAAAATGGCTTACCAGAGAAGAGAAGAGATAGAAATCTTGTATCTCCAGTTTGAGAGCTTGTTGTGCTTTCAGGTGAGTTCAAAGAAGAAGGGAAAAAACTAATTAGGAAAGATGCATTGAAGGAGGAAAGGGATGTTTTTGAGTGGGGAAATGGAAATCTTTCTGACTTTGGCCCCCCCCTAGTCCTCGTATCTAAAAGTTCACTGTGGCAGACAGACTGATGATGCCTCTTGCTGCTGTGTGTTTCAGTGTACGGTCAAAGCTCTGTACGACTATCGCGCTCAGAGGGAAGACGAGCTCTGTTTTCCCCAAACAGGCGCTTATCCTCAATGTGGAGAAGCAGGACGGAGGCTGGTGAGTGAATATCAGTGCACCATGTGACCTCCTGTTACATCTATAGCAGCTTCTCATGAACCTGTGTGGTGCGTCTTTAGGTGGCGAGGTGACTACGGAGGAAAGAAGCAGCTGTGGTTTCCCGCAAACTACGTGGAGGAGGTTCCCAGTTCTCCCACCAGAGAGCTGAACGAAGTGGTGAGTTCTGATTCTTAGCTGGAGCTGTGAGAATGCCAGATGACCAGTTTACATTTCCAATTATAATCCATCTTCTGCTGTTGTTGTTGTCTCAGTCCACAGAGAACAGTCCTCTTGGGACATTTCTCAAGGGCTTCATTGATGTACCCACCTGCCATGTTGGTGAGTCCCGTAAGCAAACATGTTTCTGAGCCAAACAGAGGTGTATTCTTTCAGATTGTCTTAGGCCAATTATCCTGTTTTGTCAAGTGTGACTTGCCAATTTGAATTATGCAATTTAACCCAGACATCCTACAGAAAACCACACAAAATCACTTTGTTTTTAAGCAGGAATTCTCAACGTCTTCATTTATCTTTACAATCTAGCAACATTCAAGGAAACTCATTTTCTTCATCTTTATGTATACTGCACGCTCAGGAGACTGTTGAGCAGGTTGGTGTTCAGCGATGACATTTCTCCCTCTGACTAATGTAATGCAACTCTAATGGAAAATTTGCAAATTCTACTTTTTCGAGCCACAAGTATTTTTAACACCTGTTTTAACCTGTTTTTTACTAATTCAAATTAACACTTTTTTTGTTGGTATTTTAAATAGCTCTATTAGTAGATCAACTCTGTGTTTTGTTGTCTTCATAGCAAACTTCCTAAAAAAACGTACATCTAATAATCAATCCTGAGAAACCTTCTGACACAAAACTCTCTCTCTCTCTGACACTTCACCTCCTCCTCCCTCCATCTCTTTGTCCAGTGGTGCATAAGGACGGGAAGAATTTGCGTCCCTACGTGTTCACGATCCAGTCCCAGCAGCTGTCGTCTCACCCGGTTCAGACCCTGGATGTGGCAGCAGACAGTCTGGAGGACGTGACCGGCTGGGTCGCAAAGATCAGAGAGGCCACACAGAACGCTGACGCACGGGTCAGTGCGCAGAAAGTGATGCAAACTAAATCTTGGGAATAATATGAATGTATTGTATAAATGAAATAGAGACCATGTGAATATTAATCATTTAAAAGAGTTGTGACTGTAACTATATTGGTTTAACAGTATGATTGTCTTATCTCCTTGGTAACAGTTGCAGGAAGAGAAGCAAATGGAGAGGAGGAAGAAGATCGCAGTGGAGCTGTCTGAGCTTGTGGTCTACTGCAGACCCGTCCCCTTCAACGAGGACAGTAAGGATCAAACTGCTCTCTCTTCTTCTCTTGTCTCACTTCTTAAGTTTCTGTGTTTACGTTTTTTTTTAATTTGCTGCTGCTTCCAGAGATCGGGACAGAGAGGGCATGTTACCGGGACATGTCCTCCTTCCCAGAGACTAAGGCGGAGAAGTTTGCGACACGCAGCAGAGGGAAGCGCTTCCTGCAGTACAACCGCCGACAGCTTTCCAGAGTTTATCCCCGAGGACAGAGGCTGGACTCGTCCAACTACGACCCGTTGCCCATGTGGCTCTGTGGCTCCCAGCTGGTCGCACTCAATTTCCAGACCCCAGGTCAGTGTGCGAGTGTACGTTTACACAATGTCAGAGCAAACACGAGACACATAGAAGCAATCAGGTACACAATAGCAGGTACTTTATTTTCATTCTCACAGATCTGAACACTGAACACTGAAAGAAAAGAGAAAAAATAGACTGATACAAATATATAGAATTTGTAATCAAGTTTATCTTTGATTTGTATTACTAGAATTTGAAATGAGCAGTGTTACAGTTACAATAAAATGATTAGGTTGCTAAACACTAGTTAAGTAGCACTGACTTATTCACTACACTGACATTTCCTACTTGTCTTTCTAACTTAAAGATCTAAATACAGTGTTGTTATATTTAAATAAGGTAACCCTAATCATCACATTTTGACTGCAATAATGTGGCTACTAGGGTGAGAGATCAATATACTATATTGCATAATAATAATAATAATAATTATACAAACACATGCTGGATCGCAATTCATTAATAAATCTGAGGGGTCAAGAGATGGTTAATGGTAGAAAATCAGTAAGAAAAAAAGTCAGCAACGGAAATAGAAATAAAAAAAGACGTTTCTTCTTCTTCTATACAATGAGTTTACGTCTCCAGGCAGATATAGTAACTAAGAAGAAAGAATAACAGTTTCCTGGTGGTCATCGTTAAAATGTTTTTCTAGGTGACAAGTAGTACTTGAACGCATCATTAGTTTTGGTCTTAGTGAGGTTTTTGGGGAGGATAACCAGGATCATCTTTCAGGTCCTCTGATGGACACACTCGTCATACATTTCAGCAACAGGCTCTTAACACTGAGGATGTGTGTGTGTGTGTGTGTGTGTGTGTGTGTGTGTGTGTGTGTGTGTGTGTGTGTGTGTGTAGATAAGCCCATGCAGCTGAACCAGGCCTTGTTCCTGCTGGGAGGTGCCAGCGGCTTCGTTCCCCAGCCTGATGTCATGAGGGACGACGTCTTTGACCCTTTCGATAAAGACACGTTACATGTGGAGCCAATCACCGTCCAGTTACAGGTCAGACAGACTTAAGCACACATTTTAAGACATTTATAAAAATCCGTCAAACCGGCTGAAAAGTGATTTTCTTTCTTATCATATTAGATTTGGTCTTTGGGCACATGGGTATACAGTGTTTTCTATACATTTCATTATATTTTAGGGTAAAAAACAGTAGTCCTCTGCGCTAAGAGACTAAATATAGTATCATAAGAAAATGGCTGTATCCCAGGAGTACAAGTATTTATATGAACAATACTTGAATTCCAAAGATATGCTCACAAGGACAGTGTAAAATATACTTCCTCCGGAAGACATTTCATAAACACAATGTTAGTGTTTTTCTTTATCTTTCAAAAATCCCACTCATCAAAAGTGTTACCGTTAGATACTTGCCCAAAGTATGTCTGTGCCAGATTTCAGTCTTTGGGCAGAACTGGATGAAACCTACTTGTCACACTTAAATATGACACATTTTCAGTGTCGTAGCTGCTTCTCAAGTCTGCTTTCTCGTCTTGGATCAGGTGCTGGGAGCCCGTCATCTCCCTAAAACCGGCCGCAGCATCGTCTGTCCCTTTGTGGAGGTGGACATCTGTGGAGCTGATGACGACAGCTGCAAATGCAAGACGGACGTCGTAGGTAAGACTGCCTCGTGGCTACAACATCCTGAGTCCTCATGTGCTCACTGGCTGTGTACTGACCGCCTCTTCCTCCTGACCCCCGCCAGCTGATAACGGTCTGAATCCTGTGTGGGTGCAGAGGCAGTTTGTGTTTGACATCCACAACCCCACCTTCTCCTTTCTGCGCTTCACTGTCTACGAGGAGGACATGTTCAGTGATCCTAACTTCCTGGCTCAGGCGACCTACCCTGTCCGTCTGCTACGAACAGGTGAATGTGGAATAACTGCAAATATCTGCACACCCCAGTACATTTAATGCCATGCTTAAGTGTTACAAAAAAGCCAACAGTAATTGATGGTCTGAGGCAGTGTTACTCATTGCACGGCTCGCGAGCCTCCTGCGGCGTTAACCAATCAGATTTCGAGTTGGGGACACCGGGGCCAGCTAGAAGGCGTACGATACCGTCAGCACATCCACGTCTTTTGATTGGATATGCACTATTGAGAGGCAGAGCTAGCAAACTTTGAACGAGCTAATTTGTGTAGATTTCTACAAGCTGTTTTTTTTCAACCCACAATGGCTGAAGGAGGAGAAGAGGTCGATTTGGTCGCTCACAGCCTCCGAGAGGCACTGCACATTGTACTGCTGGGAATGCCTGCTATTTACAACTAAATGTTTCGTTATACTATATATATGTATATATGTATATATACGCCTGGTTATACTGCGTTTCTGTCTAAATGTATAGTTTATAGAGCCATGACGTCATAATGATGGTATTAAGAGGTGGAATAATTCAGGTAGGACTGTGTAGGACATCACTGAAGGCCTAGGTGGGAAATGCACGGCCCGCCACTGGTCTGAGGGAAGAAGCCAAAAAAGTATTTATAAAAGCATGCACAAACAGACGCATAGTGGTAATAAAGAATACAATTTACAGAAAACACACCAAATATACACAAGATCTGTAACAACCCACAAAGTACACTTGTATGTGTCTAGAGCGTAAAACTTGAATATCATGCGACGAGAGCGTCGGGTATTAACCATCATAATAGCACGCAATAACAGGAAGAAGAGAGTAAATTGCAACACTTTATAAGATCAATATGTACTCAGATAGATCTATTACATCAGTGAAGACATTATAATGATAATATACTCAGTACATCAGTAAACAAAGTAACTGTAAAATATACATTATATAAATATATATACAGTATACACACACGCGATAGTATAAAGTACACTTCCAAATGTTACACTTGTCAGGCGGGTGAGCTAGATCAGAACCTCTTGAGTATCAGGTATGAAGTCATAAAGTCATGTGAGAACAAGAAAAACAGAAAAAAAGGGAATTTAGACTTACTTACCACAGCAATGGAGAGGTGGCAAATAAAATTTTAACCACAAGCTGAGGATATGATGTCATGTCAACATCAGAGCAATTCAAGACGACGCAGAGCATATCTCAAACACAGCTGGTGAAGCTGAGGAGACCAAAGCTAGAGCTGAAAAATGTAAATTCTTCTTGCTGAAAACAAATGAAATACAGACACAATATTTCACAATGTGCTGTGTGTTTTCAGGCTACAGGAGCATCCCTCTTAAGAACAGCTACAGTGAAGAGCTGGAGTTGGCGTCCCTTCTGGTTCACATAGAGATCGTCAATGCAAAGGTAACCAGTGTTTCCTGCGGAGGAAAGTCCTTTTATTTTACATGGGCTTTTTAAAGGAATATACTACTGAAAAAAATCAGACATTGTTTTTAATGTATTTAATTTCTAGTATTTATGCATAAGGAGAGGGGAGAGAGATTAATTTGAATTCTACTGAAAGTTAATAAATGATAACTTCCACTTGCCGTGCTGTTCTCCGTTGCTCGCTGTGGCTGTAGGAGGAAGACGATGAGAACCTGTACATGTCCATCCAGCGGCTGCGGGATCGAACCAGCGAGCTGTCCAACCAGGTCTCCCTCATGGAGAGGTCGGGCTCAGGGGATCTCGGCTACCAGCAGAGTCTGGAGGAGCTCAGAGCGGCTCAGGACCAGCTGAGTGAGCTGGTGGAGGCTCGAAACCGCAGGTGACTGATCACAAAGATTCAGAAAAGAAGCATGTAATAATTGATTTGTGTAGACATATAAACATATTTAGACATTTTTCAATAGATGGGGTCCGCGCAGTCTGCCTGGGGGATTCAGCCCGGCTCAGAAAGGCGGCTCCGGCCGTTAGCATTGCAGCACCCTTCGCCCACATTGCCCTTTACCAGCTGAATTGCTTAACGATTAATTAATTATCAAAGTAGTTACGATTATCTTTTATCTTTTTGCATTACTATCATTTTATATAATGCATCCATAGTATACATGCATATAGTAATTTTTATTTTCCATTATTTATTGTGCATTTTATTACAGTAGCGCTACATCAAATTTTGGCATCTCCAAAGGGACTTTTAAAATCAGTCACAGTATCTTTACCTTTATCGTGCCTGTTGCAAGTCATCCTAAAATAACTATTTTCACATCTGAAGATGAACAGAAATATCAACAAAAACACAGTCATGGGATAACATTTATTTACAGCAGACGCATACAAAATAATATTTATTTTCTGCTTTTCCAGGCTGATGGAGAAAAAAAGGAGGGAGAAGATGAGGCAGCAGGTGTCAGCAAAGCGCAGCTAAACTCCCCGTCCACTAGAGAGCGCCACGCTGCAACACAAACTGTGCCTGACACGTCGCTACCAGAGCTGAGCAGCAGCAGCCTGAGGAGACATCGGGCTCTCTACAGCAGCGACGTGAAATCCTTTTATAACTGGAAATAAGAACATGTTCTTTCACAATAAAATGTGAGACTTTATAGCACCGTGCTGGACTAACAGCAGTGCAAAAAGTGACAAACCGAAGCATCTCATGGACTAAAGATAAAACCTCACTTAACTAAGCTATACAAACAATCATGGGCATAAGGCTGAAACACATTGAGAGCAAACTGGAAATGGGTTGAATTTCACTGACATGATTAGTCGATAAATCTACAACACATTTGATAATTGATTAATCTTTCAAGTCACTTTTTTAAGCAAAAAGCTGCTTTTCTTTGTGTTATGTGATCATAGATTGATAACATTTGGGTTTTGGACTCTTTTTCATAAAGAACAAAGATCAAACAATTAGTCGAATAATCGCTAAATAAAACAATCAGTTGCAGTTCTAATCCTGGCGAGTAGGTCTGCTAGAGTTTTAGACACTTAATGTTGTGAATGTCAGCTAATTATCATAAATGTGCAGCTGGCTAACAGTAAGCAATTTTTACAACAAAAGATTAATCATGTACAACTTTTTCTTCTTTTAATCATTATGCTGGTGATCTCTTCGGTCTGTGATCAGTTCTGAATTAGCTCAGATTATTAATTATTATTCTTGACACCTTTTAGAAACATTTTAGTGTAGAAGGTATAATGCTCCACAAACCAGAACTGATATCAACACATGCTTTTGGAAATTAAGAGTGAACTTGATGAGATTGATGAGCTTAAAACTGTGTTTGGGTCTTCAGTAAAGACAGAGGAGAAGAAATCTCAAGTTACACGAATGGATGGAATTTTAAGTAAAACTATGTGGTTGGAAATAAGAAAGCAGTGGGCACAGCTAGCAAAATAAGTTAATATCACGTACGTGCCTTAGATGTTGTGCGTTGTGGAATATAATTACTCTAACAAAGTCAAAAGAAAACAACTCTACAATTGGAATAGTGTCTCTTAGAAGGAAACTTCTAACAAACTGGAGGAGGAATCTACTCGTTTGGCTTGTACCACTTCTCATGAAACGGGTTAAAAGGGATTTTAAGACTGAAGTCTGTTCCTCCTAATCAAGACCAAGTCTTTTTTTAGGGGTGATCACATGAACTCTGCCCCCAGGGGGTGAGAGCATCCTGTCACACCTGTTCTACCTGGGAGAGCACAAACTGGAAAAACAAATCCTCACCAAGCCACACAGAAGATCTTCGAAGGGCTCTAAATATATCTACATTACCTTCAAAGATGCACAAGAACAGCGGGAGACAATAATCCTTACAGCGCCCCCTGGATGTCACCTGCACAGGGGCTCAGGTGTGTTTGTCCCAGTCGTGGACATGCACACGACGAACAAGGGCTATCGCAGAAAACTAGCAAAGCACTCTTTTGCGTCTCGCCTCACATCCGCACCACCGGACCAGTTCCCATCATCTGGCTCTAATCAACAGATGTGCCTCAACTGGTCCTGGATCTTCCAAAAAAAAAACAAGTTCAAATCGACTCACTGCATGGCTTCATATCTAATGACCCCCGCTCTGCCCTATAGCTTCTTCACCTTCCCATCATCCTCCTGTCTGATTTCTCATTGTATATAACTTCTTTTATTTATCAAACCGGTGTAGATCCTGTTTTAATAGATTAAAGAACTTTGAAACTACTGTAACTTTATGTAGGAATTAATATTGTGTCCCTTTAAATGACCTCCTAGACACAAACCTATCTTTCCCCTCACGCTGCAGTTGCACTGGGGTGGGGGGGGGAAGGGGGGTGGGGTTGAACTTCTATGCAAAGGTCGTCTTCTTGGCCTATAGCCATTGTGTATTAGGAGATTTGACTCAAGTTAAGTTTTCTCTGTATCTATGCTGACTCCAGTATCATTACTCTGCATTACAAATCATGTGCACGTTTCCATTTATTAAAGTTCTTTCATCAATATGTGAATCTATATCCATGTCTGTGCTCTTTTTTTGTGTACGTCAGCTACAACACCGCTGTGGAAACGTTGGACGTATTTGGACTCTGACACATTTTGAGCTACTTTTCATATACGCCGGCATGTTTCTGCCATACGGCGCTGTGTGACAGCGCCGTATGTCTGGCGTGTTCGCGTATTGTCTGCGTCCTTCAAACGATCACAACTTACCCTTAATTTATATCAACCTATTGCAGATATTTCGTATAAGCCGGCATACGTTTCTGTCATACGGATATGTGTGACAGGGCCTTAACACTTGATGGATGCAGTCCTTGTACTTTTTATATTCTTATCTTTGTAACTTTAAGATATGTCTGTTATTTTGTTTCTGGTCAAATCAAATCAAATGTATTTGTATAACCCAATATCACAAATTATACATTTGTCTCGGTGTGCTTTACAGACTGTACAGGTTACGACACCCTCTGTCCTTAGACCCTCGCACAAGTGAAAACTTCCTAAAAGAAACCCCATAATTAAAGGGGGAAAAATGGAAGAAACCTCAGGGAGAGCAACTGAGGAGGGATCCCCCTCCCAGGACGGACAGACGTGCAATAGATGTCATATGTACAGGATAAACAACATAGTACAAATACAACATTTGACAGAAATTATGACAGAAAGTTTGGATGAATCCAGGAAAATGTCAAAAAGGCTTCCCGGTATCCAGCAGGACCAGGGCAGCAGGCGCAGCCACGATTCCTGATCCTGATGTAAACTTTGAAAGTGGCAACCTGCCACATGAGAGACAGACACTCCGCTTTTTGTTTTTTTAATTGCATTACAGAAAATAAAGAACTTTATCACAATATTCTAATTTTCTGAGACAGTCCTGTATAAGGTGAATAGAATCGGTCCAAGTACAGAACCCTGCGGAACTCCAAGACTGACTTTGGCTGTCATGGAGGATTTATCGTTAACACATACAAATTGAGATCGCTCAGATAAATAGGACTTGAACCAGCTTAGTGCGGTTCCTTTTATGCCAACACAATGTTCCAGTCTCTGTAGTAGAATGTCCTGATCAACAGTGTCGAAAGCAGCACTGAGGTCTAACAAGACACGAACAGAGACAAGTCCTTTGTCTGAAGCCAACAGAAGGTCATTGGTAACTTTCACCAGTGCCGTCTCTGTGCTATGATGAACTCTAAATCCAGATTGAAAAACCTCAAATAAACTATTATGTAAAAAATCACATAACTGTTTTGCAACTGCTTTCTCAAGGATTTTAGCGAGAAAGGGTAGGTTAGATATCGATCTATAGTTGGCTAAAACCTCTGGATCAAGACTAGGCTTTTTAAGAAGTGGTTTTATTACAGCTACTTTAAAGGATTGTGGTGCGTAGCCAGATAATAGAAACAGGTTGATCATATTTAATAACGAGGTGTTAATTAAGGGTAAAACTTCTTTAAACAGTTTAGTTGGAATCGGGTCTAAAAGACAGGTTGATGGCTTAGACCAGGGGTTCCCAAATGGTGTGCCGCAGCACACCAAAAAAATCCCGGTGTGGCGTAGGATTTTGAAACAATTAGGCCTATTGTATTTAACTGTTGTCAGGTAAATTAATCCTGATTTGTATTAATCCACACTGGAAAGACTATCACATGTATTTTTCTACCTCAATCAATATGTATTACGACACTACGAATATGTTTCTGCACTATTATGTATTTTCTGCACAATTATGTATTTTCTGCACTGAATGTATTACAAACATAATAGGGACACTTCCCCTTTAAGAGTAACAGGTCAACAAACCATCACTTCCTGACTGCGGACGGAGGAGCGTGTAGGCGCCAAACTGGGACCAATGAGGAGAAGGTCAACGCCTACTCCATGTATTAGATGCGATGTTTTCAAATGTTTGGACACACTGGAGCGGAGCCGTGAGACAGAAACATGGGGGCTCTTTGAGCTATGCAGTCTATGGAAACGGCGACGCAAAATGTGTCCTCAGCTGAGAATATTTTCTATGTTTGACTTATCATGTTAAATAAATATATCGATTGAACTAGAGGATTGCTGTTTTGATTCGACATTTAAGCTCCGAGTTCTTCAGCTTTTTCCCAACCCTTTACTGTACAGAAGGTTATGGATGATTTATTATTGACTTCAGTGTTTCCCCTAGGTTTACTGCTCTGCGGAGTGCTGCCTGGGCTGGATGAGGTCCGTGCGTGGCGCAGATTATTTAAATTCTCTCCTTGCTTTTTCTCCGCTCGGTCTCTGGCGGTAAGTGTGTACGCTCGCGCGCGCGCGTGTGTGTGTGGGTTCGGAAGCGGAGTTCCGCCCTTCACGAAGCAGAACAGAGGAGAGCAGATAATGTAAATACGCAAAGCAACTGAAACGTGCACATAAATAAGATAAATGACATAAGCGTTTAGTTTATTTAATAAAAGGGCACCTGTTCAATGTGAAAAGTGAGTTGTAAATATATAAAAAACGTCAAACGTTGAATATCAGGGAGGGCCCAGCGCAGGGAAACACTGTACTTTATCGGTACTTTGTCCTACACACTTATTTCACAATATATAAATAATAGGTTTTATATGCTTTGGCCTAAATTTAAATAACACAATCATTAAAAATAAATCTGTCAAAGCGAACCCGTTTTAGCCATTTGCGCACGGTGGGAAATATTAGAGTGTGACACATCAAAGGCTCTTTGCTTGTGTGAAGGAAAATAGCTTCTTACAAGGACTAGACTAAATAAATGTTCACAGAGTGATAACAGTGACACTATGTGTTATAGAGGAGATTTTTCCCAGATATGAACACAGGTGTGCCTTGAGATTTTGGCTTGGTTTTTGGTGTGCCTTCGCTCCATAAAGTTTGGGAACCCCTGGCTTAGACGATGAGATTGTTGAAGTTAGTTGGTTAAGGTTGATTGGAGTAAAACAGTCTAGATATATTTCAGGAGTTACAGATGTTTTTTAAAATTCCGGCAGTTGAAGTTAAGTCATTACCAATTGAGGTCAGGAGGAAATTAATTTTGTCTCTAATAATTATAATTTTATGGTTAAAGAAACTCATGAAGTCGTCACTACTGAGAGATATAGGAACAGAAGGCTCTGTAGAGCTGTGGCTCTCTGTCAGCCTGGCTACAGTGCTGAAAAGAAACCTGGGGTTGTTCTTATTTTCTTCTATTAAGGAAGAGTAATAAGCTGCTCTGGCATTACGGAGAGCCTTCTTATACGTTTTAAGATGATCTAACCAGACTAAACGAGATTCTTCCAATTTAGTGGAACGCCATTTACTTTCAAGATTTCTCGAGTTTTGTTTTAGTTTGCGGATTTGTAAATTAAGCTATGGAGCTTTCTTTTTCTGTTTTATGATCTTCTTTAGAGGAGCGACAGAGTCGAGTGTTATTCGCAGTGAGGCTGCAGCGCTATCAACAAGATGATTAATTTTGGAGCATTGGAGTCCTCTGTTATATTGATATTGAGTCCTGGTATTGAAAGTGCTGATGGAATCACTTCCTTAAATTTAGTCACAGCACTTTCAGATAGACATCGAGCGTAGGATATTTTGCCTACTGGCTTGTAGTCCAGTAACAGGACTTCAAAAGTTATTAAAAAATGGTCTGATAAAAGAGGATTATGTGGACACACTGATAAACTTTCAATTTCAACACCATATCCCAGAACAAGGTCCAGAGTGTGGTTTAAACAGTGAGTTGGTTCATGTACATTCTGACTGAACCCAATTGAATCTAATATTGAGATAAATGCATTATTAAGGCTGTCACTATCAACATCCACATGAATATTAAAGTCACCTACAATAATTACTTTATCTGTTTTAAGGACTAAACTTGATAAAAATTCTGAGAATTCAGATAGAAATTCAGATAGAAATTCAGAATACGGACCAGGTAGGGCGGTACACAGTAACAAATAAAACTGGCTTTATTGTTTTCCATGTTGGGTTTGAGAGCGTAAGAACAAGGCTTTCAAAAGAGTTATAGTTTAGTTTAGGCTTAGGATTGATCAAGAGGTTTGAGTCAAATATGGCCGCAACTCCACCTCCTCGGCCAGTACCTCGAGGAATGTGAGTATTAATATGACCAGGTGGAGTAGATTCATTTAGACTGACATATTCTTCATGTCTCAGCCAGATTTCAGTGAGACGAAATAAATCAATCTTATTATCTGATATTAAATCATTTACCAATCCAGCTTTCGTTGATAAAGATCTGATGTTTAAGAGCCCACATTTAATTTTTCGATTTAGTTGCACTTTTGCAGCGGTGGTGTTTATTTTAATTAGGTTTTCATGTATAACTCCTCTTCTGTTAACCATAGACTTGATTAGTTTCAGTGGTCGTGGGGCAGACACAGTCACTATGGGGATTTGAGTGGGTGACTGCCCGGAAAGAAGCACAGAGAAGTGTGTAAGACTGCAACTTTTTGTCCTGGTCTCAACTCTGGGTTCTGGGTTCTGTGGCACGTGGACATTGATTTAAAATCTTCAATGTTTGCTGATCGAGTGCCAAAATAATTGTGTTTATCAAAGCCTTTTAGTATTGGGACACATCTGACAAAATTATCAGAGGAGCAGCATTTGACCTTCATTGTGTTTCGGGAGGAATAATTTTTTCCCACAGAGGTTCCACTTGTACAAAGTCCAGCTTAGATATCAGATTAGAGGCTTGAAATGGGCACGAAATGTTATTCATCTAATAGGGGAGCTGTGTGAGACTAACGTGTTTCCAACAGGACAGTCTGGTTAACCATTCATCTCCCTTGTGCATGCAAGAAGAGTTTAACAGACGGGTTCATTTCCCACGTTTTGCTGCAAGCTCCTCATATTTAAGGTAGTTTTAAGTGAGTAGTTTGGAAATCCGAATAAAACCATTCCAGCAAAAAGACGATGACTTCCCTGCAAAATGTGAATCCCAGGGTGAGGAGGATCAGAGTGTCACCCCACACTGGCCTGCAGAGTCTGGCTGAACACATCACACAAGAGATCGCACAGGTAAGTGCTAATAATGTGTCTGTATGTATGTTTAGCCCCACGCTCACTATACTGTGTATACTGGAGAAATAGTCAGATATTGTCTGAGCATTTTTAAGGGGAGACACCTCTGGTGAATAGGGTACAAATGTCAACTAATAGACAGGTGGTGGCCTAGTGGTACAGCTTCCAAGACAGAACACCAGAGCAATGTACTTCACCCTGAACTGCTCCAGGGAGACTGTCCCTGTAGTTAGTTCACTGTAAGTTGCTCTGGATAAGAGAGTCTGCTAAATGACCTGTAATGTAATACCACAATGAAACTTCCCCGGTTGATTACTTACATTAACCTCTTTTTTTTTTAATATATATAGTATTATATATATATAATATAATATAATATATTTGGAAATATTTTTTGTTTTACAAATTGTCTGAAATGCTTGAATATGCAAATGAGGTATTATCTAACGCATGCTTTTGGAAAATTAAAGAGAAATCTACAGATGCAAATGAACAAACTAAAATAAACACAACTAAATTAATAAAAGAAAAATGTAAATTTTAAACAAATTTAAAGAGGTTTACTACACGTTCATGTCCTAATTTCCCATAACCCACAATTTGAGATTATTTGAATAGTTATGGTGTTTTTTTGCATCCACAATCCAGACTGGACTTGGTACTTTTTATATTTTAATATGTTCTTGTGCAGGGCGTGCAGAAACCCTTCAAAGAGGTGATTGATGTCAGCTCAGGTGATCCCCACAAAGCAGGAATGAAACCCATCTCATTCGTTCGCCAGGTTAGTTTTTATCAATTTCCTTTATTCTTCTCTTATTTTTCAGGATTTGAAAGCCATCAGAATTTCTAAAATGTTTAATTCTATTATTTCAGGATATCACAACAGTGTGTGATCTGTGGTAAGATTTTATTGATGACACAATAAAGTGTTCTAGTTTGAGTTTAGTTGATCTTTGACTATTCTCTTCATATTCTATGTTATTATAAGTTATCTATTTTGTAAACTTGTTCTCAGCAAGGTACAAAGTTTAAATATTCTCTAGTTTATTCTCCTAAATCCCGCCTATTTTCTCAGGTGTTGGCTGTGTGCCTGCACCCTGAGCTTCTGATGAACAAAACTCTTCCTCTGGAGGTCAGGCTGAGGGCTCAGAGGCTCCTGGAGGTCTGTGATGGAGAAAGTGTGGGTGAGGACCGGAAAAACACCTTTTCTGCACAATGTGTCTAGACTTTTAAATATGCGGCAGACTGGCATATTTAATTCGCAAATGTCCATGATCCATCCACAGGTTCCTATACTAACTCCTCCGGCCTGCCTCATGTCAAGCAAAGCATCGCTGAGTTCATCATGAGACGCGACGTTGGAGTGCCTTCATACGCCAAAGACATCTTCATTTCTGCTGGTTCTCAAAGGGCCCTGGTGGTATAAATACATTATCATTATTATCATAAGTATTCATTTACTAGACACTCTCTGAAATAATATCACATGCATGTGGATGATAAATGAATTCCCAGATCTCAGTAATCATTTTTGTGTTTAAAATGTCAAAACTGATAGAAATATTGGCCAAAACAACCCAAAATAAGACACAAGTTGTAATTACCTGGAATTATTCCTGAAAGCACTGAATTACATTGATGTGTTGTGTTAAGCTGATTGTGAAGCTGCTAGCCAGTGGGCAGGGGGAGACTTGGACAGGCGTGTTGACCCCTATGCCCTGCCCATACACCCTGCCCACGCTGCTGGATGAGGCCGGGGTGACACTGGTGCCGTACCAGCTGATGGAGGAGCAAGGCTGGGCTGTAGACCTGGACGAGCTGCACCGAGCTTTGAAGACCGCTCAGGGGCGCTGCAGTCCCAAAGCCATTTACATCAGCAACCCTGGAAACCCCACAGGTAAACAACATACAGTAGATACATTAGGGCCACCTGTTTAAACTTCCTTGCTATCTTCACATTGTGCGTGCTGCTGTTTGTCCTCCTAGGTCATGTGCAGGACTGGAAATCAATAGAGGAAGTGATTCAGTTTGCAGCAGCTGAGAGACTCCTACTGCTGGTTGATGAGGTGATCACAAACTGTATCTTTAAATTAGGATTTAAGGCAGTAACACAGCACAGTGGCAGCCTTTTGCTCACACAGTCTTTCACTAGCTATAACTTCCTTTCCCTCTGCACACCAGGTGTACCAGGACAGCGTGTATGGAAAGGGCAGGGACTTTATTTCCTACAAGAGAGTCCTGTCTGAGATGGGCAAAGAGTACTCAGAGACAGTGGAGTTGGTTTCTCTACATTCTATATCCAGCGCCCTCATGGGAGAGTGAGTTCTGTCTCTTATTGTTGCATTATATGTGCATATCTGTCATTTTGATAGTATATTGGTATTGTGTTTACTGACAGCATCATTCACATGATGCGTACTGCATGTGAATTGTACTATGCTATATGCTATAAGGTCGCAAAGAATACCGCTGCCGTTATTCTATATTTCTCGTATTGCTAGCAAAACTGACCAAACATTAGTCCGTTCTGTTGAATTTAAAAAAACAAAACAAAACAAAAAACTCACATCTTTATAATTTCATTTTCTTTTAAAGGATCAGAAATTCCTAAAACAGCTGTGCCATGTATTTTTTAACAATAGTGCAATTGGTTGGGGACTATTTGTATTGGTGGATTAATGTAATGTAGTCAAACATCCTCCACAAAAGTCAGAAGCAAGCAGCAAGTAACCAATTCTGCATCTGCTCCCCAGGTGCGGCCTGAGGGCAGGATACATGGAGCTGCTCAACATGGACCCAGAGGTGATGCATCTTGTTGATACTATGCTGTGTACTGATATCAGTACTCCAGTCACAGGACAGCTCGCTCTGGATCTCATGGTCAACCCACCAAAACCTGGAGACTCTTCCTATGACACATACACACAGGTGACACGTCTGCAGAGCCTCTTTGAGCTTACAAACAAATATTAAAGTGTCCAACATCGAGTCCTCATCCTGCTTCACTTGATTCAGGCAGACTTATGTGTAGGTCTCTGTCCTGTGTTGTGTAACTACTTACTCTTGTTCTTTATCAAAGGAGATTGTCTTCACTCGGACCACTTTGTCCCAGAATGCTCAGCGGGCTCAGGAATTCCTGAATGATCTACCAGGGATGAGCAGTCAGCCAGCGATGGGCGGAATCTACCTTTTCCCCCGCCTGGATGTACCATCTAAATTTTTAGAGCAGGCAAAGGTGGGAAAAATATATATTATAAGAACCTGCATGTTCATAGAAAAAGGTGTACTTCAATGTGGTGACAGTTGGTATTTAGAGGACTTCACCCAAATGCTGCATGTTTTTGCTATTTAATTTGTATTTATTATTGGTGCAGTGGGCAGTACATGAAACAGAGGTAGTGAAATACAATACATAGAAATAGACAAAAAACGAGGATATAAGAAAAAACAAAACAAGACAAAACAAAACAATGAAAAGAGACAGAATAAAATAAACAAACAAATATTGTTCTTATAAACATGAAAGCCAGTTGTGTCTAAAAGTGGTCATGTAGGATTTAGCAATTTGACACAATATTATTTATGCATTATATTTTCGAGTGTGTAGTAGTGGCTTCTACGCAGCCTGTCATGTCCAAATTTCCATTATTTTCCATATAATATAAAATCAACTTGTACAGTTTAATTTGACTTCTATAATCATCACAGCAAACTCTATCTTTACTTTTGCCAGAATTACATTATTTATAAAGTTTACATTGTACGATTTGTAGCACATTAGCTTAAATATGCATAAACATTGGTATGAATCTTTAGCAATGTTAACAGTTAAAGTGGGAATGTATACTAACAGCCTGTTGTTCTTACTGGCAGGTAGACTGCTGTTTTAAGCTAAAATGTATACTTAAAATATGAAGTTAATTAGCATTCTACAAATATAAAATCACCAATTTTTCTTTTAATACATTTTTCCAGCTAGTAGTAGCTCTGAAAAAATGTGCTTTCAGATATTGGAGGTGGAGGCAGATGTTCTGTACTGTCAGATGTTATTGGAGGAAGAAGGTGTGTTTTTAGGAGCAGGATCTCAGTATGGTGAAACAGCTGGCAACCACCATCTGAGGTGAGAGACATGAAGTTTGACACATTAGTCAGGTATGATGCATTTTCTCAAAAAGTGACATCATGTGCTTTCTCTCTCCTTCAGATTATGTATCCTTGTTCCCCCTGACACCCTTGAGCAGGTCCTGCCTCGCCTCGCTTCCTTTCACCTTCGCCTCGTGGACACGAATCTTCACCCTGACAAGTCCGCAGGCATGCGGGAAATATTGTGACCCAACGTATAGCCCTCTGTGAAGAAGGACATATCCTAAAATCAAGTGTCAATCTTAAGAAGGACAGAGAAGCTGAAGCTGCTAAAGAACCCTTTGCTACATTGTTTGCTACACAATTTTCACCCACACGCTTTGACTGTACTGTGACAGATGTATTCCTATGTAGGTTTAACATATGCAACACCAGTTTTTTAGTTCTTCTGCAAAATCACAAATAAAATTAAAATGTTTTTGTTTTACAGACATATTTTTATGTACATCAACTAAAAACAGATTAACAAACATGTGGAAAAGACTGTCTGTTACTATTTATTGCTGATTAAAGTCCCTTGTTTGACTGCAGACATGCTATTTACACCCGTTTCAATTCTATTTACATACATTTCAATGAGCTTTGAATACCTCATACATCTCTTATGGGGACCATTGTCCATACCTGCTACATTTTACGCTACATTTCATACGATATTCTGCAGGACTCATACCGTTCCAGCAGACCCTGATTGGTGTTTCTGGGACAATCCCAGAATACATCCATCATAGACCCTTATATTTGAAATTTCGGCTTACTGTATTTATTGTAGTACTGTGTTCCCGCAGTGCGTCAAGATACTCACATTCTGTCAGAGCTTGCATTATGTTACATGTACATAATGACATGAGTTCAGATGTATTATCTCCAGAGGGGGAAGAAGTATTTGGATCTTTTACTTAAAGAGCCTACAAAATGATATTTCGTGTTATTGGGCTTGGTATATGATAGAGGTTGCATTTCTATTGTGAAATGTGCCATATATTTGTTTTTATTATTGATGTATTCGTAATAAATCACGATCATAACAGCATAAAAATGACTTCCGCTAACAACAATCGGTCGCTACGCCGGGAGCATCCACTTCGGCAATGTTCGGGCGATGACGTCACAAGTAGAATACAGCCGCCGCCAGTGTTTGTCTGCGTTGAAGCGTCCAGCAAAGACTGCTGTCAATTATTACGAGAAAGAACGGACAACAATCGATCGTCAAGGATAATTGTGAAACGATGTGTGGTATGGGGATGTGGGGCCGTCTCCAAATCTAGCTTTCTGTGGCCAAAAGATGATAAAATGTTGCGTTTATGGACAAGACAAGTGCATCGATGAAACCGACGATTTGTGGACAGCACTTTGAGAGATCGTGTTTCAAACAAACTATGCTCGCCAAGGAAATGAGATTCAAAAATAATTTAAAACTGAACAGCAGATGCTGTGCCTACAATACTGCCGAGACCCCAGCCAGCACAAGCCAGCACGCCGACTCAAACACGTCCGCCGGTGCAGAGTCCTCCACCAAAGAGACGACGAAATGCATTCGCCAAAAGGGAGAGAGCGAAGGTAAGCCGTGCTACTTGTTTACTGTATTTATTATTTCAAGCATGAAGCTATAATCGGTCTAGGCCTACTGTATGTAACGAGTTTACACCAGCCCTAGCCGATATCTGTGTGTTATTGTTTGTAGTATTAATAACTTTAGCTAATTACACTTCATTAGCTTAATTAAGTATAGATTCAATGTTTATAACAGGCTTCCCCATTTTATTCTGTAGTTTGAGTAAAAGCGTGAGTCTATTTAACTTTTAACTATCACCCTATTATCACAGAGGTATTGAAACATTGGTGAATGAAGCCACTGACAGAACTGAGGATACCTGTATGATCAGCGACCATCTATTGGACATCCACACTGGGGAGGATGCTGTGTGTACACCAGTAAGTATACAGACTGTACGTCATCTGTACATTACAGTTGTAGTACCAGTAGACCTGCACATGACGTGTTAAAAATACAATCACCACATGCATGTACATAATTCATATATTTGTTTGAATTTGATATCATTGCTCTCTCAATCAATTCAACCACATATTTTATTATGAATGTTATTAGATATTATCTTTACGCAGACATGTATAAACATGCAATACAATTTCAAGCTGGTTTGAAAGATTTATTAGTAAAGTTGTGTTTTGTAAATTTCAGACATGTCAGAAAGAAAGTGCTGTGCAGACGGATCCCCCTTCACGGACACACCACAAGTCCATGCAGGCGCGACCACGTGTCAGGTCAGCTGGACTGCAAGTGCCAATCCATGTTGGTTGTTCCAAAGGATCAGCATCATAATATATATATATACACACATACATATATACATATTATATATAATGCTTGATTATAAAACATATTTTTTGTAGAGTATGTTACTGAACTCTTGACCGAGACTCAACGCTTTGTGCCAAGACAATGTTGATGAGGAACCTTTCGAAGTCCCAGATCCACTCAACAGTCGGTGGAAGAACCAAACAAGAGGGATGCTGTTATGCTGTATAGAAGCAGATTCAATCACTGAACTGACATTGTGTTTTGTTATCGACTCTAATAAAGTGCTGATACTTGAACGACGTGTAGTTGTCAGATGGAAACGTAGCACAGATCTTTTGAATGGCACATGATGGCATTCTGTGGTTCTTACCAAGCATTCCCCAGCAGAATCTCACCAGCTGGCGGTATGCCACATAGTGATACATTCTGTAAAGCACAAGATAATACATGTCAATGGTAATCACTGTGGGAACTTTTATTTTATTTGTTTTTACTATATATATGGAACTCAGCCATTGGTCAAGTGTAGCTGGCTGAGAATCAAGTGCACAGGGAGCATCTACAAAGAGATACTGCAAAAATACTCAATAACTTCATTGTTATAAAGTGTAGTGCTACCAAAGTTTGATCACTTCACACATCATGGGTATCCTGTATACTACAACACTATGTTTGGTAACATGTCATTTAGCATATTTTTATTGAGAAATTACTCAATAACTCCACTGTTATAAAGTGTAGTACCAAACACAAGTTTTATAATTAGAATGGATTTGGTGCTATTTTAGAAAAAGTGCTTTGGTTTATTTTTGGGGATTTTTTATTTGGAAACATATTCAAGTATTACGTAATGTAGCGCACCAAGATCACTTCGCACATCAATAGTTTCCTCTTGGTTATCCTACATCACATCAAAAGGCCTGGGATTTGAATTGTGTTGCATTTTCATATGGTTACAGATCAGCTCCTGTATTTAACCTTTTTGTTAAACAATAACTTTACTTTATTTTAAAGGCTGTATGCTCAGTTGGTTAAATAATGATTAAATCTTACACCAAATATGTGTAACAAATGGTATCAACTTTAAAGCTTGGGAAAGGGCTCTGCCTCCCCTGCCTCCCCTGACCGCACGTCCCCGGAACAGAGAATACGCAAATTCAGCGATTTTGACTATAAAAATGATCAAGATTATTGGAATGATACACAAAATGCAGTTATAGCACAGACCAGCGGACAAATATACATTTATATTTATTTTATTGTTATTTGTATTTTTACTTTTCATGATGACCGCACGTCCCTGCTCAGAACCAATATTTTCAGTAAAATATTTGTACACATCCTTTCATATTTTCGGTGCTTAACCACTCCCCGAACAGATTTTATGACAACCATGAGGTGTGTTCACGCTTGGTTTCTCTTACGCTTCTCATTGACACTTCATCGGTCGAACAGATATGAGTTCCCTGCAGGACGTGAACCCCACAGTGCGGAGCATCAGAGCCACAACGAGCCTGCAGGGTCTTGCTGCATGCGTCACAGAGGAGATCGCACGGGTGAGTCAGTTTAAAAGGTCTACTTATAAAGAATTGAACCTGCCACTATATTGTACGAGTTGGATTATTGGATTGTTCTTATCGATGCATTGTTGTTTGCTACAACAAAATGTATAAAAAGATAAATATGCAAGTAAAAAAGAGTGAGATGAATATGCACTTCAGGATTACATATTTTACATCATTATAATATAATACACTGTGGCTTAAACAAACATGTCCCTGGTACAATGTTCTCCCCAGTTATGACATGTAAAAGAAAAGCTTGGTTCTTGTATTGCAGGGTAGTTAGCTCTGCTATTATAGTGCAGTATCAACAAATATATAGATAGATTGTTATTTCTTACTAACATAAACCTGTATTTCTCATAGAAAAATATATTTGGACAAGCACAATAGAGGTTAGATTTATGGTTAATTATTTGGATTTTCAAAGAGTGTGTTTAATTTTAGGATTGAGCACGGAGTAGTATGGACAAGTATGGAAACTAGACTTTCGTTAGTCTTTTATGTAGTGCCTATGATTGTGTTTGACGCAGGTCTATTGACAGGTTTAGCTGACAAAATGTCTTTTAACAGTCAATCAATAATACTAAAGTACCAAAGTGGTCCATTGGGAGTGTTGTGTGGAGCTTAATTTCTGCAGTTTCTTGGCCCGTGCTGCCTCAGACGGTCGTGGCTCCACTCACCTCTTCATCCGGCTGTGTGAACTGCACTTACCTAAGTCAAAAGTTCAAGTAAACTGGAAGGGAGGATATGGTTATTTTATCAAATTCAGAAGAACAAAAAGCTGCCCGACACCCGCATATCACTTGGCCCTGCACAGCAAAGAACTGGATTCTACAGTCCCATGTATGGATGCCCCATACCCGACTGAAGGCCCTCGGATCATTCTGGGTGCCAAACCCAGAGCAATGGATTGTGGTTGGCAAACACATGCACAAAAGTGTTATTTTTTCCCACCCCATAGGTTGACAATGCTAAGACCTCAAAACAGATTTGATATACTGGACAAAGAGGACTTTCCTCCACTAGCTGATCATTAAACCCACTGTCATAGTTGGGATATTTCATTATTTTTTGTCCAGTTATAGTTGGTTACATTTTTCTTGTCATAGTGTTTGAGGAAATTACTGCTGATACAGGACCTTACGTAAGGTGGAATAAAAGACAGAAATTGGATGGAGAGTTGAAAAAATAAAACCTCTCTGAGCTTGTGTCTAACCAACACTGGGTTCTTTTTCTCAGGGAGCCAAGAAACCTTTCCAGCAAGTGATTGATGTCAGTTCAGGAGATCCCCACAGGGCAGGGATGGCACCCATGTCATTTGTTCGGCAGGTTTGTGTTTTATATTTGATCTGTGTGTGTGCGTGTGTAACGGACTAGAGTAGCCTGCTAACATCAAATTGACCTAAAAGGTTCGGATTCCCGGCCACACCAACACAGCGAGAATGACACCAAGAAACGTATAAAATGATTTACTTTTATTGCAACATTACTTTAAAACACCTCGTTAATAAATAATTAAAATAATGTTCAATGTGTCAAGCAATAGTTCAGGCAAATGGTTCATCGCCATGATAGCGCACAACAACATTAAAATCACAACAATATATCTGCCATTCTGCACTGTATGGTGTGGCCGGGAATCCGAACCTTTTAGATAAATTCGATGTTAGCAGGCTACTCTAGTCCGTTACATGTGTATCTATCTACCTGTGATTAGTCTGACAGCTACAAACTGAGACTGTTTCTGTTTTTCCTTGCAGGTCTTGGCAGCGTGTATTTACCCCGAGCTCCTCAAAGACAAAAGCCTTCCTCTGGATGCCATACAGAGGGCACAGACACTTCTGGGGGCCTGCAGTGGAGGGAGCGTGGGTTAGAATGAATAATATTTATTCATTTGTACAGATTCAAAAACATTTGTCCCAAAATGGTTCATAGAATTCCTTTGACTGGCACCTTTGCTCTAATGGCTGATCTATCCACTTTGTCGATGACAGGCTCATACAGTGTAACCCCCCCTGGCATACCATATATCCTGAAAAGTGTGGCTGAGTTCATCATGAGGCGAGACGGTGGAGTGAATTCAAACCCAGAAGACATAATCTTCTCCAGTGGTTCTCAGAAGGCTTTGTCGGTAAGATGACAAAGTATTTTTTGCAGTATCATAAGTAGATTTATAGCTGCTAGGGACAGAACACACATCTGCATTGTCCATTGTAAATAAACGTCCATTAATCAGCTTAGGAACTGAGTTGCTAACATGCTAACATGCTAATGTTTACTATGTTCACCAACTTAGTTTAGTGTGTTAGCATGCTAACATTAGCTAATTAGCGAAGGGAATATCATTAATTTTGCAGAAATGTAGTCATAAGCTAAAGTATTGGTACAATTACAATTTTGACCTGATGATGACGCTCTTTGAAAAGTTAAGCATTACCAAAGTTATTACAATTCATCCTGAGTGGAATGTCTGTCCTATAATTGTTGAGACCATTCACTCAAAACCACACCTGCCAACATCACTGTGGAGTAAAAGTCAAGGGAATTCAGTCTGAGGAGTAAATGAATGTTGGAACAATATTTCATGGCAATACATGTGTTACGGCTTAATAACAAAAGCTCACTGGCTTTTTTCTTTTTTGACAAAAGTAACCGTACTCGAAGTTCATAAAACACAAACAAAAGGGGTTGGAGATCCCAGCCAAAAAGAACAGAAGATGTGGAAGTCAATAAGTCAACCACGTGGTGGGCTGCAGCACCCAACGCATCCCCCTACACTAAAAACTAAACTAAACCAAACCTGATAATTGAAGTACCGGTGATCTATCTCTAAATAACAAAACCCAACACTCTAAAACATTCTGCACATGCAGGGCCACACATTACACCATAACAGATGTGTCTTTGTGTGACTTGACAAGCCATGACAAGACGATAACAATGTTGTTTGTCAGGTCACACCTGTACAGTTGGCCTAGTCAATCTTAAGGATAAACAAACGAAGGAGAGTGATCAATGCTAAACGTTCTTTAATGTGAAATAGAAGCATACATTTAAGCATTTTCAAATATTTCTGCATTTTCTTAATTGTATCGTTAATGATTGTGTTCAGCTGGTTTTGCACCTAATGGCCAGTGGGCAGGGGGAGACTCGGACAGGCGTGTTGACCCCGATGCCCTGCCCACACACCCTACCCACGCTGCTGGACATGTCTGGGGTGACACTGGTGCCGTACCAGTTGACGGAGGAGCGAGGCTGGGCTGTAGACCTGGACGAGCTGCACCGAGCTTTGAAGACCGCTCAGGGGCGCTGCAGTCCCAGAGCCATTTACATCAGCAACCCTGGAAACCCCACAGGTAAACAACATACAGTAGATACATTAACTGATCTGCCCACTATAATCTCTGATACTCACTATTATGGGTCCTTCTAGGTCATGTGCAGGACAGGAAATCAATAGAGACAGTGATTAGTTTTGCTGCAACCGAGGGCCTCGTCCTGTTGACTGAAGAGGTGATTACAAGCTGCACGAGGAAACTGGCACCTAAAAGTCAGTTTCATGCAATCTGCCTTTTTTTATGTCTTCTTGAACCTCCTAGGTGTACCAGGACAGCGTGTATGGAAAGGGCAGGGACTTTATTTCCTATAAGAGAGTCCTGTCTGAGATGGGCAAAGACTACTCAGAGACAGTGGAGTTGGTTTCTCTACATTCTATATCCAGCGCCTGCATGGGAGAGTGAGTAGCACCGACAGAACATGTCTTCATGCTTTAATGTTCAAAAACCACTTTCTTTTTCTCATACCGTCTGTCTGAATATACCTGTATTCACCCTCTTTACCTGTATTCATCATGCTTTGTTTAAGTACCTGTTCTCTTTAAGCCCCCCTTCTGAAATGTTCTGATAAATCCCAGTCTGTTCTGATGGACAGATGGGGGGGGTATTCTAATGAACCTGCATGTGACATAGGAACCAAGGCAGCCCACAACAAAACTGAGTTATCTTAAGAACACCAGATACCCAAACATTCCTTTCTTCGACCAAATGTGTGACCCCAACACTCGACTACATAGTCTATTGCTGCCCTCAAATGGTGCATGTAAGGAAATATACGAATTATAAGAATTTAAGAATAAAAAACATCCTTTAGAATTCCTGTGGCTTAATCTGACACTATGCTATTTAGGTCACCAATGGGCGAACCTGTTCTATACTTCAGTACAACATGTTCACTTTGAAAGTGATGTCAAAGTCCTTAGTGTGGTTATGTGCTTCAGGCCAATCTTCCCCTAAATTAATAAAAGAACAACTCGATGAGCCCTAGTTGTCCTTACTGGCAAATCTGGCAAGAGAAGATGGTTATGCATACCCAGTCATGCCACAAACTTCAAGAAACATTTCATTCACTTAGCCTTATAGTCACGAGTAATCAGGTCACATCTACTGCAATCTTATCTTAACATGGGGACACACAGAGCCTCCTCACATAAGCCATGCCAAGTGCTGAGGACTTCATGCCTCTCAAAGTACCAAAACAAGACAATAAAATAATCATACATTTCTTCATGTATAATAAAAAATGTTTTTAGGTGTGGTCTGAGAGGAGCGTATATCGAGGTAATTAACATGGAGCCAGCAGTGATGAAATATTTAAGAGAAATGCATGCCTCTTCCAGCCCTCCAGTTTTATCACAGCTCGCTCTGGAGGTCATGGTCAATCCACCCACACCTGGAGATCCTTCCTATAAAACATACTCACAGGTAAGGGGGGAAAAATCAAAAAAGATAACCCAGTCTTTTACAGAATACTGTTTGAAACTGTAAACAGTAACATAAGTACACCACATTAATAATTAAACTAAATTATTAGCCAAGGAGGAACAGTGCTTAGGCCTGTTAAGTTGTAAATATTTGTCTGTTAATTAGTCAGCAATATATATAAACAAACGGTAAATAGACTTGACTACTTTCCCATATATTACGGCACTTATGCACTAATTAGTTTAAAAGTCTGGCATACTAATTCCATCATGCTCTATAACTGTGTAGTCCCCAAATAAGTTGTAAAATGTTTTTAATCCAATGTATTTTCATGTTCTAACACAGGGCGTTGCAACATGCAGTAATTACTACACAACATCTGGCATCATCACTTTATGAAGTTGATCTGGCGAATGTGTTAGCAAACAGTTGTTTACACATCCAGCAGATATGGAGCAACTTTAGCATATTTGTTGTCGTACAAATCTAACCTCAATAGTCACGCAACTTCTAGCTCTATTTAAGTTTTCACCAACTCCAGGAGAAACATGTATTTGTAGCTGCTCCAATATGTTTACCAGCTGTCAATAAATGTGTCTGTTGGCCGTTTGCCGCCGTTAATATCAACAAATGTTAATTATTGCAGGAGATTCTTCATTCTCTGACAACTCTGTCCCACAATGCTCAGCGTGCTTGTGAGTTCCTGAATGTTCTTCCAGGGATGAACTGCCAACCAGCGATGGGGGGAGTCTTTCTCTATCCCCGTCTGCATTTACCACCTCAGATGGTAGAGGAGGCCCAGGTGAGAAACCATCTCCACTGGACCTGAAGTACTCAGGGTTTACTACACTTTGTAGCTGTAGTACAATTCATTTAAGATGTTATTATTTTCTCATGCTGTAATGGATTTGTTTACATCTATAAAGTGTGGAAAACAGAAGTAAAACGCATATATATATATATATATATATATATATATATAATTTTTTTATTTTATTTCTGTTTTAAATGTAATTATTATATTATGATCAGTTGAGAAACATATACCATTTTAAATTATTTATCTATAAGTCAAACTCTTAAGTTATACATTTGAACATATAGGTGATTTATAATGTTTTAAGAACAAACTTCCTTTTATTCTTTATTTCTTAAGTTGAACGTTTTACTAGTGATAAGAAACTTTTGTTCATAAAATCTCATATTATGCATGTAAAAGGTTTTTGTCAGTAATTAGAATGGGACATGGTTATTAATTTCAGATGTTAGGAGTGGAGGCAGATGTGCTTTACTGTCAGAGGTTACTGGAGGAGGAAGGTGTGTGTTTGGGAGCCGGCTGTGAGAACGGACAAGAAAGTCCAAATTACCACATCAGGTAAGAAACACAGCTGCCTGTGTGCGTTTATGAGTTGAGTGTCAGGACACTGCCTTTTGGAAAAAGGAAATGTTTTAAAACTTAGACATTTTTGGAATGTGAGAGCATTATTAAAACAAGAGGACATCTTTGAAAAAGAAAAATGCACTCTTAGCAATAATAAGCATAGAATGGTTGGTGCTAGTGATGTGTCCTTTCGTGTCGAGGCTTCGAAGCGTGTGTCGAGTAATCGCGGAAGATTTTTGTGAAGCGCGTATCGCCATCACTAGTTGGTGCAGTAGATCGGTCTAATCATACAAATAATGATAAACTTTATGTATATAGCAATTTTAAAGAAACACGTTTACAAAGTGGTTCACAGACATAAAAACTGAAAAGAAAGTTCAATGGAGGTATGAAATAGAAACATGTGTCCATATATGTTTATGCAGTGTTTTCTTTGCCCTCAGGCTGTGTGTTTTGGCTCCTCCTGACACCCTGGAGGAGATGTTGGCACGACTTTCCTCTTTCCACCTGCGCCTGCTGGACAGATTTCCCTGACAAAAGTGTCAAGGACACAGACTCTGGGGAAAACAAATACTACAAACATATATTACAGACAGTACCAGTGGTGGAGGAAGTATTCAGATTTACTGCAGTAAAATAACCAATACCACAATGTGAACATACTCTACTACAAGTAAAAGTGCTGCATTCAAAACTTTACTTAAAATAAAAAGTATGTTAGATATTATATCAAATAAATAGTGTTCATTGTGCAGTAAAATGTTCCCTGGCAGTGTTTTACTCTTATATGATGTTCTTGCATTAATATTGCTGCTGCATTATTGTGTATGTTGCATTATACTGCTGTATATGTAGTACTGTCTGTACTTTTATTTTATTGTATGTCTGTATTGTATTTCTATGTTCAGGAATTATGAAATAAACAATAAGCAACAACAAACATGAGGTCATATCTGAACTCCGGAGTAAAACCTTTGATTTCCCAGATGGAGTTTGGTACTGAAGAATGTAACCAAAATCCAAACAGTGCCCTGCATGAGCTCGGATATCATCCACTTATTTCATTTAGTGACCTTAAGTTGGGCTGGAAACTTGTATGTAATTATAAAAACATCACATACCGTTTGAAGATTGCTTCAAAGAAAGAAACTAAATAAAATCACATTTGGACTGTTCTGCATTGTGTGATTCTTTTCTCAGATTTTCTTCAGGTCCACCACCAAATGCTCTATTAAATTATAATAATGTGTTATTGATCACTGTAGGATGTTTTTTGTACTCTCACACCCCTCTTGTGCACTGAAGTATAAATAACCACCAAAAGTCAAACATGTTTCTGTAAAAGTGCTGATTTGTTCTGCCTCTGGAGGGGTCATGTAAGGACAGGTGAAACAGATGTGGCAGGGAACAAAGATTCCCAGGTCAAAGACTGGACTGTGTTTGTGTCTGATCACTTTCAATTTTGAGAGTATAAAAGCCATACGACACACTCAGATAGTCCACACTAAGGAATCATGATGAAAATCATCCTTATCCTGCTTTTTGCTGCCTACGGTGAGTCTCATCTACCTGATTTAAAGACAGGCATCTCCTTCTGGCAGGGTTAAAGGATTGATCTGGAGTTATTCTGCATTTTTCCTATTATCAACATATCCCATTAAAAGACCATGTGTACTAGCAAGGGGATACACTTGCTTTTAACTTTGCTTCTACGCAAACGTTCCTCAAAAGAGAAACAAGTGCATTTGTTTGGCTCTAGTTTCAGTGGCGCATTAATCCACATTTGTTAGTGGCAGGATGCTGTTTGGGGAATTGAGTCAAAATAAGCCCCATGTGTGACTTAAGCCCTCTCTAACTTTTATCAAGCAGCGAGTTGTATCTTTAAAAGTGTTCAATCATGGACAAAAGCTCTCAGTATATCAGCCTTTGTAAC
Organism: Cottoperca gobio; assembly: GCF_900634415.1. Lineage (NCBI taxonomy): Eukaryota > Metazoa > Chordata > Actinopteri > Perciformes > Bovichtidae > Cottoperca > Cottoperca gobio. Next base: position 8,324,437 of record NC_041358.1, on the reverse strand, counting down.
CTCCACTTCTTTCTGTGGCCCAGCTCACGGCTGTGGCACGCCCACCTACCAGCCCTCTGTGAGTCGCGTTGTGAACGGGGTAGATGCTCGACCCTACAGCTGGCCCTGGCAGGTGAGTTAATAATGATCAGGGTATTTGGCAATATGACATGTATATACCATGAGGTAATAGAGATCTGCCAAATGCTACACATTGTACTCTATCACATCTCTTAAAGTAGCTATCTAATTAAATACGTCTGATTGTTTTAATGTGGACAATGTTGCAGATAAATGAGCAGGTCTGCTACATATACTGTATGGTGATATATTATTACACAGAGTCTTTAGTGAAAGAGAATAACATATTACACAATGCACAGCAGGTGATTAAAAACACCAATTAATTAGAATTTATTCAGATTAATTCCAATCGGCTTATTTCACCTATAAGAGTTTTCAAAGAATATATCATTATATATCCATACATCCTCTAACCCCTCGATAAAAACACCTCAATAAAACAGTTGCTTATTTTCTAACAGGAATGCAGACCAAACAGAATAACAAAAACAGTTGTACCTCTGTACATTTGGCTCAGTATCACTTAGCAAGTTTGACCATTGACGAGTGACCATTTAGAAGAAACCAGGATCATGACAACTTTATTTTTTGGATAACACGGTTACCTTCAGCAGTGGAATAAGTGTTCACATCATTTACTTTTAGTACTAATAAATCAATGTAAAAATACTCAAGTAAAAGTCATGTATACAAAGTAAAAGTACTATATGTATTATCAGCTAAATGTACTTAAAGTATCAAAGTAAAAGTACTATCATCCATTTTTGTAAGTACCACTAATAATAATAATAATAATAATAATAATAATAATAATAATAATAATAATAATAATAATAATAATAATAATAATAATAATAATAATAATAATACATTTTATTTGGAGGCGCCTTTCAAGACACCCAAGGACACCGTACAAAATACAAGAGATAAAAACAACCACTGGTTTAATGTATTCTATTCTATAGACTCAGCATATCTTTCATGTTAAATCTTAATTTGAAAAGCAACTAGTGACTATAGCTGTCAAATAAAGTAATGATTTAAATGTAACATATTTCCCTATAAACTGTAACAGACTAGAAGTATAAAGCATACATTGGTAATACTCAAGTACTGTACTTAAACACAGTATTTGAGTAAATGTACTTACATTCCTCCACTTGAGTAAATGTATTTAGTTGCTTTTCACCACTAGTTACTTATTCCTGACTGCATTTCTCAGATCTCTCTGCAGTATCTCAGCGGCTCCAGGTACTATCACACCTGTGGAGGCACTCTGGTCGCTCCCAACTGGGTCATGACTGCTGGTCACTGCATCGGGTGGGTCACAGTTTACTCCCCTTCGCTCTGTTGTTTCATCTTATGGTATAAAATAAAGGTTTCACCTAAAGTGTCTTATAAATATGTATCTGTGTTTTAGATCTCGTACCTACCGCGTGGTGATGGGGGAGTACGACCTCACCAAAGAGGAGAGCTTTGAGCAGATTAGCCGTGTTGAGAAGATCGTGGTTCACCCTCGTTGGGATGATAACTGCCTGTCTTGTGGGTAAGTGTATAAAACTCCTCCACACTGTTTTCATCTTGTGTTTCAAATTTAAAGCTACATTGATTTTTGGCAGCAGATGGACTCCAGGTGGCCTGAAACGGTTTTGGTGACTGGTAACGTTAGTGCCATGGTCTAATACACATACACTAATTAATTAATATCAATGTAACATATTTTCCTCTTCAGGAAATAATGTAAGTTGTGTTTGGAGACATGGGTGTGTTAAGGGAGTGAAATCTGATTGGCCACTCCAGTGCCACCCCATTATCCTGAGCTATGATTGGCTATCTGCCCAGTAACCGGACGTTACTTTATATGTGCAAGTCTGAGAGGCAGCAATGCGCTGAAGGAGCACCGAGCCTGCCAAAAGCCCAGAATAAGAATAATGCAATGTTCACACTATGAGCAACAAGGCAACAGGCTACTAGTCACTTTTAATGGAAGCCGGAAGCAAAAAACTGAAGCGCGACAATAACCCAGTGAAGCGTCAACCAATCATATGTTTTCATTTCACCTTTGCTGTAACTTAGTCGCTCATAGTGTAAACATAACTTAAGAATACGATTTTAGTTGGTTTTGGAGCGGAACAAATAAAATATGTAAGTTTCTGATTGTATTTATTATGATTTTTTAAAAGTTATTTCTTTCCATGAGATGTTTCTCTGAACATGATTTTCTTGCGGATCAGTAATGACATCGCGATGATCAAACTGGCCTCCCCTGTCGTCCTGAACGACAAGGTGCAGCCATCCTGTGTGCCAGAGAGCGGAGAGATCGCTCCCAACAACGACCCCTGCTACATCACTGGCTGGGGAAGGATCTACAGTAAGTGTCTGTAATGTCACAACACATTCATTCTGATCTATAATCCATTCTCAATACTCTGATGTGATCCAATAGAAACCTGATGGGAAATGCAGCTCAGCAGTAGTTAATAGAAGTGGCTTAATCTCATTTACCATGAATGTTTACCACTTTACAATAATCTTATTCTGAATTTAGATAGAAATGTAGAATGCCAGATTTGTGTTCAGATTTAAGACCATGTTAACATAGTGTGGTGCCACAGGCATGACGTGCAACATACATCACTTTAAGGTAGAGAATTCTTCAAAAAAGGCAACTAGTTTACATAATACATTTGACTTATCTAATTTTAATAGAGAATTTAACTGGAAATATTCAAACTGAATGAAATTAAAATATATGTTCGATTTATTTCCCACAATAAACTTAGAATCAAATAAAAAAATATTTTTCACCAAAGCAGCTGTGAAAGGTTACAATTAATATTTTTACTGTCCAGGCTTTTTCATCTTCCAGTTGGATTTTAGTATTGATCATATCGATCACATTCATAATATCGATTATATTAGAGAGGAATCATATTGCACTGTGTCGGAGGACGCTTTAAAGGAATAGGTTGACATTTTGGGAAATATGCTTATTTGCTTTTTGGATATGATCCATAAATAATAAACAATGGTACAATAATGAGAACAAATATGTCCTGATGACATCCAAAGGAAATCTTTTATGTTGTGTTGACTCTCCTGTCATCTCAGCGTTACAAAGTTACTTTAACTGCAGAACTATGGAAAAGTCAAAGGCTGTAAAACTAATATTTCTTTTATTTTTATGTCTGGCAGCGTTGTCTCTAGTTGCGCCATGTGACAGCACCTGAGGATGTTCTGGGTTTTTTAATTGTGTATGCTCTTCTTGCAGGTGGTGGTCCCATAGCCTCTAAGCTCCAGCAGGCTCTCCTTCCTGTGGTCGGCCACAGCGTGTGCAGCAGCAGCAGCTGGTGGGGCAGCACTGTGAAACCCACAATGATCTGTGGTGGCGGTAACATTCGCTCTGGCTGCCATGTATGCACCGCTCCCTTCATAACAACATGTTAATAACTGCAGGTTCACACTGTATCAGTCCGTCACCTTCACTTGTCTTCTGCAGGGGGATTCTGGAGGCCCTCTGAACTGCAGGGGTGTAGATGGCAGGTGGTACGTGCAGGGTGTGACCAGCTTCGTCTCCTCTCGAGGATGCAACACCCCCATGAAGCCCACGGTGTTCACTCGCACCTCTTCCTTCACCAAGTGGATCAGTGACGTGAGTTTCCTTCACAGAAACAGCACGCACAGTTGCATGTCACGTACAGATGGGTGACAAATTAAAGAAAAAGCAACAAAAAAAGTGTTTAAAAGAGTTGGGTCACCACGACTCTTCTGGAGAGATGAACTAAATATATTCCCCTCATTTTGAAACTGCTAAAAGTTACATTTTACATCCTAAGTGACTTAAGTTGAATAATATAATAATAATATAATACATATTAGGGGGTTGCACATCCCACCTAATAATCAAGATTAGATTTTCTTTTTCTTTTCTTGAAATATTATGAATTTATTGACATTAAATTACGACTTTATTATCATAATATTACACCTTTTTCTTGAAATATTCTAACTTTATTCTCAATAAATAGCAACTTTATTACGACTTATTTCTCAAAATATTAAGACTTCTCAGAGATGTTTAATATATATATATATATATATATATATATATATATATATATATATACACACACACATTCTTGCTAAACACACACATGACTTTATAGGACTTTTCAAGGCTTTATAAAATAATCTAAATTAAATAATGCATCATGAACATGAATCATTGCCACATGAACATTTAAAGAGATGACTTCCTCAAACAAAAGCCAAAAAGGAGGGACAAGTTAATCATGCCTACATGTGTGTTACATGAGAACAGTTGACATACAGGAGAATAATTAGCAGTCTACAGAATCAAGCTTGTCAGTATTTCTTTCTTTTTTTATCTTCCAGACTATGCTGCAGAACTGAAGACCTGGGGCCTTTGAAATGTCAATAAATCCACCTAATCAACTCCAGAATGTCTCACTTGTCTTATCTTGTCTATGTCTTTTATTTATTTTAATAGTGCAAGCAATATAAGACCAAGCTGTGTTGTCAGTATTCAGACTAACAAATACAATATTTTTTAGTGTGCTATTGAGGGACGCTATTCTCCCAAAATGCAGAAGCTGCTCACAGCAGGAAATAAAATAAAAACCAAATCATGGATGCTGGTGAATCAGCTCCAGGAACACCTCAGAACACAAAGAATAACTATCAAAACACCTAAACAAGACTTAAAGTTATCTTTAAAGTTTGTATTGCAGAATTTCCAAAGTACCTGTATGTTGAGTTTTAGCTGAGCCCAGCAGCTGTAGATCTCGCTCTGTCTCGCTCTCTCGCTCAGTTTTTGTGTGTGTGTGTGTAAATGCATGAACATGTTGATGCATGCATGTACTTGGTTGCAGCTATTAGGAATGTGCGCTCGTTTATGAAAAGAATCCAAAATAGATGCAGCAGATATTGTCTTTTTTTCCTTGGAAGTTTGGTTAGATATTTAGGTGTGTTATGCTAATTGCGGCTAATGTAGTGTGGAGCATGCAACAGAGATGAGGAGGGGGCTACAGAGGTCTGGGAAACTCAATTTGACTCCCTTTAACTCCCTCATATTGTTTTTATTTTCAAACTTGTAGTCTTGAGCCGCAAGCGACGCTGAACATATTGACATCACCTGAGGACATTTCTCAGACTTCATACAGCTCCCTCTGGAGACACAAGAGGTTATACAACTTTTTTCACATATGCAGAAGGACTCTCCAACACTTGGAGACCATCTTTGAGATATAGAATCACTGGAGCGACCCTTTAACTCTAGAACAGTGCAGTGTGCCGTAACTGAAGGTGGTGTGTTTTCAGTGGGTGACCACAAGGTGTCAGCGTCAGCTTTTGCAGTTGATGAACAAATGTTAGTGAAGGCGGTTGGACATTGCTGATTAGGAGGACGAGGCAACACTCATGAAGACTTGAATGTGTCATGAACATAAAGAAAAACAATATGGTATTAATCCAATCAGTCAAATGAAGCTGCACATGATTGTTAGTTAGGTCGGAAACCTCAGCCAGTGGAACGCATGAACACACAAACACAAGCACACATCATGTTATACATCACTTTAGTGCAAAAATAATAAAGTCAAAAATAGCAGCTGGCTTTGTTTCCATCTGGGGAACTCTTCCAGCCTTTAGCCGCCTGGAGTTCTGCCCGGCGAGTGAATAAGTGAGCTTCAGATCACAGGCCATTGGCTGGCTGCTCATTACTGAACGATGCATTAAATCCTCGCCTGTAAATAATGTGATAACTGCTGTGCAGGGCTCACAGGAACTGGCGGCCATCTTTCCTTTTTTTCTTCTCTCTTTATCTCTCACTATCTCTATCCTTTCACAATGAGTGGAGTTCAATTTTGCACATGCTATGTAATTATTCCACCTGAGTTGCTCCAGGGAGAGAGACTGAGAGGACTCATTCCTCAAAAGCAAAGCTCCACAATCCACTCCCTCCTACCATCCTCCCCCACCCCCATCCAGCCTCCACCACTCAGCTCAGGGTACTCCACTGCAGGAGGCAGAGGGAAACCACAGCATCATTTCCGTGGCTTCACAGAAACAGCAGAATCAGTAGCTTTACAGGAGAAGAAACCAAAGGCAGGAAATATACACTCATAATGTTCAACTCCACAGATACATGGGAGGCGGGACAGTAAACATATGGGAGGTATAATGCCGGTAAACCTGCACTCTGATGATTACGTGACGCCTGTTGGGAAATAACAGTTTAAGCGGCATTAGAGCGGTCAACCCTTTTTCTTTCTTCTGTGAGGGCCTTTCTTGTTGAACAATGATGTTGTTTTTGCTCACTGCATCTTTCTGCATTGAGCACATCGTTCTACAATGTGGCAAGAAAAGTTATCCATCTTCGGAAACACGCTAATTGACTTTCTTGGTAAGGAGTTGGATGAGAAGATCAATGTCACTTAAAGTTACAGCCAGGTGGTGGTTAGCTTAGCTTTGCACACAATCTAAAAGCAAGGGGAAGCAGTTAGATAATATAAATATGACAATTTGTGAACTTTCCCCTTAATTTCTGATTGAAAATGCAAATAAATCTGTTAAAATTAAAGGTGTGCACACTATGTGATTTTGTGGTATGTATTGAAATCCACAACAGTAAATAGAAGAGCATCCAAATACTAAGGTCTCTATTTGCACTCTTTGTTTAATGACATACACAGCAAAATCAGGCTGCAATACCAATTAGTTCCATATATAGACATTGCAGTAATTAGCTCTGATGCAAAACATCTGTGTGTCCCTGAAACAGGCTATACACTCAAAGATGTTGTGGTCTTATGAGATGTATGGAGTACAAACATTAAATATGAAAGATAGAAGACAAAAGACAAAACAGAAGACTCTTTTTAAAATGAAAGAACAATAAACAATGATCTAAAAAAACATATCTAGGATGTACTGTACGTGACAACACAAATAAAGAAATAGTGAAAGTCAGAAATCTTTCTTAACATTTTGTTTTAAGACGATTATCTAAACTTGTTTTTCTCCTGTTTATTTAAGAGTCAACCATTTTTTCTCTATTTGTCGATGTGAAGTTTTCATGGCATACACATAATACGTTTTCTTAGCGTAATGAGGTCTAATTACAGTTATAACCTTCAGAAGAAATGTAACGTAAACTTTTCTTGTCTGTGCCCATGTTGCTATGTAACTGAACAATCATTTGGATGCCCCTTTTAATTTTTCCTGATGTGCTTTCTCTGGTTTCTCAAATGCAATTACATCCTCATGTTAATCCAATCCCCAGCATCAATTGTCTGCCTGTTTGTTTGGCCATCTGCCGGCTGACCTGCCTGCCTGCCTGCCTGCCTTGATTTCCACTGTAGACATGATGTCGGTTAACACACACACACACACACGCACGCACGCACACACACACACACACACACACACACACACAGTACAAATGTGATGCACCTCACTGTAAACTCTGTATTCAAACAGGAGGTGACATAAGAAGACATCAGCGTGCGCAGGAGCAAACTAAATGTGCTGTCAGAGAAGAGACGTGTTCCTCCTCAAAAGGGTTATTGTGATGCTCACCATGGCAACCCGACAGGACATGCTGCTTTTTTTCATTCTCATTTCTCTATTTTCTCCTACACCTCTTGTGTGTCTGTCTTTTCTTCCCTCTGTCACTCTTTCAGAGGTGTGGATGCAGAGTGTCTCAACTCTCTAGCACTCATTTCAGCTTCACTTGTGTTACACACCCTCTATAGTGCAGGGAAAAGGGCCTCTGCCTTCAGAGAGCAGTCTTTATTTCAATATGTACTTTGGCAAACAAATCCCATTAGTGCCTTCACAATGAAAAAATGTCTCTTCAATTATAATACTGCCTCTTTATTAATAAACAAATGCCTCCTCAATAATGTGTATAAAGCAATAACCAATATTAAGATGAAAAGTTAAGACAGTAAAGAAGTCTAAAAGGACATAAACCAGCTAACTCCTCTTCCTACTTTCACTGGGACGTATATAACATGCTGGATATGACTTATGGATAAGGATACTGGCTGGGTTTCTGTCTCAGTGTTTGGCAGGTGCAGGATTCTAAATGGGGATGTCTCGACTCCGAGGTTTGGAGTCAGTGCTCTGAAGTGCTCTTACTGACGTAATACTTCATTCAAACACAGCTGCCTCTCTACAAGCTTTGCTTCAATAGGCACCTGATGATGTGAACAACACGGAGAATCAGTTTGTAAAGTGAATTTAAAAGCAACATTTCAACCCTCCTATTTCTACTGCAAAACTGTGTTACCATGACTATTCTGGAGAAGCTGTTGCACTGATTAACTGTGTGTGTGTGTGTGTGTGTGTGTGTGTGTGTGTGTGTGTGTGTGTGTGTGTGTATGCAACGTTTTATAATCTAATACTGCAAGTATGAGCAGGCCATCCCCAGACAACAACAACACTATTAACACAGGTCCCTCTGCGATCTTATTGGCTCGTTGTGGATGCATGTGGAACTAATTGGACGGGTCAGGGGAAGGTCTGAAATGCCACCGGACTCGAGAGTCGTCTTGTATTGGAAGGATGCTCATGTCGAGCCGAGTGAAGCTGAGCAGCTCGCAGCTTCTGAGAAGTGATGCTTGACACTAAAAGTTGCCATGGATACCTTCTCTGAGAGCTTTACTCCATCTCATCTCACTCCAACATGTTATTACTATGAGACACTTATTATTTGTTTTTGAGGATAAATATATTTATTTTCACAGTGTGGCATCGAGGCATACAAGTGCACACACACACACACACGCACACACACACACACGCACACGCACGCACGCACACACACACACGCACACGCACACGCACACACACACACACACACACACACACACACACCAAAACACAAACACTCCTCTTTTCCCTTTACCAGCTCTGTCTGCACTAAATATCTTGGTTGTAGCTGCTGAATGCCAGCAGGTGGTGGAAGGTGTTGCTGGGGGGTGAGAGGTGCCGGCTGTCGGGCAGCAGGGGGGTAGATGGGGCTTTGGCAGGTACAGCTGCCCCTGTAGGCTCCATGTGGATGAGTGGCAGTGAAAAAAGAGCACCTTGGAAATCGGGTTCAGGGGTTAGATAGTTAGCATGTTGTTCACAGAGCCTGCAGGAATACATAATCTTATTACTGTCAGAGGAAGCAGAGAAATACATCCTCAGATGGCTGAGGGGTTGAGCATTGAAATTCTGTCTGAGGTCCAGGAGTGGTTATTGTTTTATAGATTCTCGTGAGACTGGAAATGTTTCTTTTATGTGTCTGGTTGGTCAAATACAGCTAAATACAGATGCATTTGGTAACAAACAATAACTCTTATTTTTCATTTCACCGTCACTGTTAAGATATATGTTTAAAGGTTCTCAATTTGAAATTCATAGTAGATCGTCTCCCCACGGCTCTCAACATGGCTACAGCTGAGCCGATGGCTGAACATTGAATTTGTCAGGGTTTTTGGACTGCAGTTCCTCTTTTGACCATGTGGGGTCGCCACCGTTCATTTCTGTGTGTCATGTGCTTGTCTTTATTGTTTCATTGGTTGCACCTGTTCCTTGTTTGCTAGCCTTTATAAGCTGCCTGTTTTCTTCTGTTCATTGCTGAGTCTTGAATTGTTGCCGGAGCCCAAGTTTGTGAGTTTTTGAGCCGTCTCTTGAAGTGTCCGTTTTTGTGCCCTTGTCTCGAGTTCCTTAGTTGACTGCCTTTTTGCTTTTTAGCTCTTAAGATCCTTTTGCTGCCTGCTTTTCGTATATCCTCTGTTGATCCTGTTTTTGTCTCTGCAGCTGAGCCTATCACCCCTAGGTAGCACAGTGGTAGAGAGTAGGCAACTAAAACTCTTGATTAAGGGAGGGATTGGGCTCACAATTGAAACAAAAATGGCATGATAATGGCGGTATGTGATTCATACCTACCAACCCAACCACCACTCAACATACATACTCCCCCCTTGCAACATATGTTGCATTCTAATTCCTGCGTTGGCACTGCACGCTGGCATTATACGAGGTGCATAATTGTCCACTATGAATGTAATTTGTAGTGTTGCAGAGCTGGGAAAGATTGTGGTCTTGGTTAACTATTGAAGCTTGAAGCACAAGATTTATTTTTTTAAATACAAAACCACCAAAACCCCATTAAATAAGTGTCACTGTTTTAGTAGGCTAACCCTTACCATAGTGGTATATAAATGTAATAGATCCTGGATTGGAAAAATCTAATCCAGGTAGAAACATAGACTGTATATACACAGTGGACATGGACAGTGTGACGCCACCCGTTGGTTTGTGGACTACCGTTTTGAAGCCTCAAGTTTGACATTTTGGCCGTAGCCATCTTGTTTTTTGGAACTACTCTAAATGGGACCATCATTTTCAAAATGAACATCACATTGTATTGGAGAAGAACCATAAACTCATGTTTACCGACATCATTAATTAAAAAAGAAATAGGGGTCTTTTTCACATAGACTTCTATGCAATCGGAATTCATCTTGCAATCAGAGGAGTCGCCCCCCCCGCTGGTCATTTGAAACAATGCAGGTTTATGGCACGGGCTTCACTATTTAGAACCGGAGTTTGCCTGGGTAGAAAGTATATAAATGTTTTTGGTTGGCAACAGTGTTAAAGTCAAGTCTGAGCCTCTCAGGGAAAAAGCAGTGAGATTGTTTTTTTATTCTCTGTCCAAAAAATCATTGAGAGTTGGGTTGTGATTTTTTTGTGGTGCCAATCAGCCTCAAATGTTCTCATACGTGGTACATGTTCAGCTTTCCCTTCTCATAAGTCACCTGTTTGTCTCTCAGCTTGGTTTCTTCTCCTCATCTCTGCTGGCCCTGTGTGGCTTCTCTCCTTAGTGAAATGGTGTCTCTTTCACATAATGTCTCCCTGGGGATGTTTTAGGCTTCATACATTTCCACCTCATTTACTTTGCCAGCCTAGGGAGACTGGCTGTGACTGCTCACTGTGTGTGTGTGTGGGCGGGTGAGATGGTGATTGTTGTGGTCGACACATTATCGTCCTTGGGGCAAAAGAAAGTGTTAGATGTTGTGTCTAACTGTGTTTTAGTGAAATTATGTCATATTAAGATCTGGCATACACACATCATGGAAGTGTTCATTGCAGACAAATGACACAGAAACAATCCTGTTTCTGCAGAAAGATACACCAGATGTGATTCTGGTTCTGTGTCAGACAACCTGAGGAAACACAGTCCTTCAACACTTCTCATCTCCTCCACATTTACTGTACGGTAAATGTACGGTAAAAGCCATCATTCCCGTCAGGCTACAGCACCGGCTGGAAGGACATACGGCCATTATTTCCCCACAGTATTTGTTTGTTTGTGTACTCTGAGGGCACTGAACCAAAGCAAGTCTCTCACACTACACTCTATCAGCCTGCAGCCAACGAAACATAAAGATGAAAAGAGTCCACAAATAGGACAAGTTAGTTGGAATTAGAACATTGAGTTTTTCTTTGCTTTGTATGTATATCACAACCTTACTTGTAATACACATTTTGTTAATTGATTATTATAAAATATGTGTAAATCCTATTTTTCCCTGTTTCAGTTTTTTGGCTTCTGGCAGTTTTTGAAGAAATGATGGCTGAATGACCAAAATGAATTCAAAAATATTTTAGTAATCAAGCTTCTAAGCAAAAATGACAAATGATCTCAACTTTGAATATTTTTTGATTATGATGTGAGTTGAGGAAATTACATATCTTTGTTGTCTTGTTACCTTGAATTGTTTGCCATTTGCTGACATCCGATAGAGAACTATTTATTGATGGTAAAAATAATGATGTCTTTCAGTTAAAAAAAAAAAAGTTATTCTGCCCCCAGAGGCAAATAAGATGATTGCAGCCTCAGTCTGAGTGAAAATCTTTCGCACTGATATTCTATAATCAATATAAATTGTATTCATGCATTGACATTAACTTCTTTCTTTCACACTTTAGATAACATTTAATTTTCTCTTCCCTCATCATTTGACAAGAAACAATAAAACAGGGTTGATGGACACGGAGGCCGCCTCATTCTTTAATTGTTTTGAACAGACTCACTGGTGAGCAGCAGTGTTCAGTTTATTTATACATGCTATCAAAAGCAGCCTCACACGTCATTTAGCTTTGTTTTGTCACTCTCCTCGCTGGTTGGCATTCATTGCCTCTATGAATAGCCACACTTTGCAAGATGACAGACACGGAGCAGAACACTGAAACACAAATACCAGGAAAAACACCAACACGGCAATCATGCTGCAGAGAAATGCTGTGCTGTAAGAGTATATGTGTGTGTCAGAGAGAGAAGCACACAGTGAGAGAGTGAGAGCATGATGCTGTGAAGTTATTATAAATGAGGTGAGGCAGTTGTGAGGAAAATGTGGACCTAGTCCGTTGCATAGTGATTAGTGAACTATAGGTGCTGCAGGGGATAGTGTGTGTTTGTGGAGCAGTGCACCAGAGTGTGTTTGTATGAAAGCAAATAATAGCAATTACTCAGTATTTTGAAAATGCATATTTCGTACATTAAAGTAAAACACATCAATGTGTTCAATCACAGGGTATTTTAAATTTCAGCATTACATTTTTCAATAATCAAGGCTGGGTGTCCACAGTTTGTGTGCTGACATGTGTTCTTGTGCTCAGATGTAATTGAGTTGTTCCCACTGGTGAGATCTCACAGCTGATCTGAGTTCTGTGTTTAGTACATGGCGTCCTCTGCTCCTGCTGGCTTCTTTTTTTTCCGCCTGACCCAGCTTCTCTCTTCTGCTCTGGGGCTCCTTACAAACCAGCACCTTTATATTCATCAGTCCCACCCCGATGTACAGTGTTAATTAGTCCAATGGTGGAAACAGTTTCGACCACATTTTTCTTTAAATATGCAACATGAATAGTTATGCCAAATTAAATATATGATTGTATTTAAAAAAAATTAGACGAGAATTAATAAGAACAAAAACGCGTCATTCATTTGAATTCCTTCAAACACATTGGAATTCCTTCAAACACAACGCATGTAGATTGTAAACCAGCAATGTACAAACTTTGTTTTTAATGTTTTGTTTTTCGGGGTCATCTTTCCCAATGGTCCAACAGAGTTATGGCAGTTTATATGAATAATCATTCAACCTTGGGACCTATTGACTATCGGTCCGACTACGATAAACCCCTGGGGGCAACTGCCAGTATTTTAGGGTTTCCGCTGTAGCAAGACTTTCCCTTATGTACGCCTGTCAATGTTTACAGTCCGATTAGCAACTTGAGACGAAGTTGGAGTTGAGACGACGTCTACGGCCGGATTGTATATCTGCATTCATGCTCATATATATTGGTGTTTACATGAGCCTTGCATTTACATTGTCATCTCCAGTAGATTAATGAAAAATCTTCAGTAGAAAAATGAAAAATATGTAAACGACGTAAGGGAAAACCTAAGCCTTCATCTAGGGGCCAAATATTTTTGTTGCAGGGGTCTGATTCATCCAACTGGCCAAATATTAGCTTTTCACTGCAATAAACTGAGTTGTAGAATAGATAAATTGAGTTAACAACCTCATAAAAAGTGTTCATATAATGAGTTTTGTACTGGACTTGAGTGAAAACAGCAATCAATTAGCATACTTAAAAATAATATATTATATATCGTAAATAACTATATCTTTGTGCTGAACTGAACATTATCTGAATTTCCTCTTAAATTCAAACTGTCCATTGTTATTATGAACTTTTAATTTTGAGATTCAAACAGATGATGACTAATTTAATATTTACATTTCTTTTGCCAAAACAAAGTGACAGCCCCAGCATAGAGTATCAGTTACAGTTCAACCACTTTCCACTTTAAACAGCCTTATTAGTTCTCACTCTGTGCAGCTCTCTAACTAAATCATCTTGGCCCACCCCCACTGAAACAGTTTTTCATAATTATTGCTTCAACTCTGAGTCATTTCTACTTTCTATATTTTTCTCTTCCTCTGCTCTCCTTCTGTTCTGCCTCTCTTTGCTAAATGCATTAGTGCACCTCCCCTCCTCTCTATGCTCTGTTTATAGCAACATCATCTTTATGCTGGGCCCCTGCACTGAAGAAGAGTCAAATATTGCATTGCAGTAAACAAATAGCTCAAACCTTTGTTGTTCTTCCAAACAAAAGAGCTAAAAGTCTTTCGGCCCCCTTCTCACATTTGCAGATCAATGGAGGGCATTCAGTGTTGCTCTGGGTGAAGCCCCCTGTTTGTTAACCTGAATGAACAAGCACAAACAAACCAAAACAAGAGCAGGGAGGAGCGGGTGAGGGATGAGGGCAACATGGTTTGTAGAGCGACTGGCAAGGTCTGCCTCATGCCAGTTTGGTACAAGCCTTCTCTTCCCCCCTTTTCTCTCTTCTTTTCTATTTCTTTTCCTCTACCCATCATGCTTTGCCTTTTCTACTGAGTTATTGCACCGTGTGAATGCTGGCTGGAGGGGGCAACTCATTAGATGTAATCAACATCCTGTAGCTGTGCTACAGCTGTGGAGGATGAGCGATGGACAGAGGGATATGGCGGTGGAGGAGACAGGAAAATAGACAAAAATAGTAAAATGCAAAAAGTGTGAGAATATTAAATGCATTATTAGACGGGAAAAACAGAAACAACTGTGTAAAGGATCAAAGTAGAGATAGTATTTGCAGTACAGTACTTGGTAAACAAGTATATAAATGTTATTTTCTTTATTTACATCAATCTATTATGTATAATTATGTTTATTTCTGTCTTTACTACAAAGAGCCCTGATGTTTGATGAATTATCGTTGATAGATGAATAGTTCAAGCATCGTTATCTGTCAATAGAAAAAAGATCACATATCTTTTATTGATTTTTTTTAACCCAAAAATGCGGAAAAAGTGGAAATTACAGCCTTGAATATTTGACTTGGCAGTAAAGCAGGTTTGGTAATATTACATTGATAATCTGCTGTGCTATGTTGTGCATGTATTAAAGGTGAGCCAATCATTCCTCATGTGTGTATGTACAGTATGTGCTGTGTTTGTGTTTGCACCGCCAAACTCATTTACCCATCTGCTTTTCTCAGAGTGTAAACAAGTGAGCTCAGCAGAATCACACAGCTCTGTCTGTTCATCCGGCTCACTGTCAGTCCTGCCAGCCTCCCTATTCTCTCACCTGTCTGTGTTTGTTTGCCTTTAACCTTCACCCTGTGTCAACAAGTCACATTATAAAAATGTGACACAGGATAACTGAGCTGGCCTCGTCTTGATGTGGAAGAGCTTTTACAATGATTTTGAAAAGGAAAGAGGATATTTTTAAAGACAGTCAATTGTCTCCCTAAAGCTGGGAACAAACATTAATAGTATTACCGTGGTTATGTATTTGGTTCAGTGTGCTCGTCTGTTTGTCAGCAGGATTACAGAAAAACTGCTAGCCTGAATTTTATGAAACTTAGTGAACGGGTGTAACACGGGCCAAGAAAGAACCCATTACATGTTGAAGTGGATCTGAATTACGGGTTGGATACATGCATTATTACTTAAGAAGCGTCATTCAGATTTGAGCCTGGATCGCCTGCACTCGGCTCTCACCTCTGACGTCACCAGCAAACATGGAGGTGGCTGAGCCGGAATGGTCTGCTACCTCGTCAACAGCGTCGGATGAGGCGGCCTCTTGTAGCCGTAACCGCTGTATGAGAGGCGGAGATTAACTAGCCAGTGGGACACGTGGGACACACATGTGACCAGTCCAGCTACCAAAACAAAACACAGGGAAATTGGGATTACAAAACACACAGAGGGTGCGTGACTTCATTCTCTTCTCAGAAAGCCATTACTCCACTTTATCTTTACAAAGCAAACAACATAAAAAAATCCTTTCAGAACCTAAATTCTTGTTTGACTGGAACAAAACAGCTAACATTTGCACTGAAAAGGCAAAGAACCTGAGAAATAAAGCCTGAATTTCATGAAATTGAGAGATGAGGATTCCAATTCTTGTGAGAGGTAAGTGAACTACATAAGCATGAGCCAAACTTCAGCTGAGCTCCGGCTCTGCACTTGAATGTGATGAACTAGATTATAAGATTTGTCTCACTTGTGACACGGCACTATTCACTTCTGTTTTTAGATAGACAGAAATGCACTTAGGAACAACTATGTCATTTCCAATTAACACACACACCTGTACAGGTGTGCCATTGGTTCAATCAATCATTTTGAAACTTTCATGTCAATAAAGCCCCTTTGAATTGAAAATATGAATACCTCCTCAGATCTGAAGTGGCACATCATGTGGTCAAATATATCCCAGAAATCCAAACCATCCATTCAAATGTCATGAATTTATTCACAGTGAATATGAACAGTAACCTCTCTCGTAAAAGCACCCCTCTGTCATCAAGTCGCAGCTGCATGATTTGCTTTTATGACACCATCACCACAGAGTGTCCCTTTGCTTTAGGAGAGACTGCTTCAAATCCAAACATTGAAGATGAGCTGTGCTATATCAAATGATACATGCACATATAATATAATTAAAACATGTTGAATTAACATGAATCCAGCTGGAAGATTCAGACTCCTCAGTCCGACGACTCCAGTGAAAGTCGTCTGATTACATCATATGCATGTACGTAAGGGTTCAGCCTCCTCATACAGTCTCTCAGTCTATCTCTGTCCTTCTCTTACCCCCCTCCCCTGCTCCTTCTCCCCCTCTGTCTCTGATCCTTCCCCTCCCTAGTGAGCAACATGGTTTGCAGGCGTGTGTGTGATCTGAATTTCAACATCAGTGTCTGTCTACCAACCAGACTCCTGGGATGTTGCTGCCCAGAATTCTTGTTTTCCCTCCCTTCGACTCCCACCCTGTTTATTTTCTCGCTCTCCCTCTTCGTCTCTAAGCTGGCACCGCAATCACATCGCTGAGTCAGAATTACATTCAGTTAATCGCTTCAATAATTTGTACGCGCTATAGCTGACAAGTGATGGCTGATTTGGCTGTCATGCAAGGTGCTTATTTTATGAACAGGGAAGCACATATACCCTGGTCCTTAAGAGCATCTGATGTGCTGTGTGGCACACGTGGTCCATAGACTGAGTCAGACTGAGTCCTCCTGCTGCTGTCATGGGAACAAAAGCTCAGAGTGAATTGCTGAGGGATTCTGGGCTTATGAACACTCTGGGAAACCTTGAAGTCTAGGTGTTCATTTTGCTCTCTCCTTAAATAAGGTTTAGTGATCACGCTGCCTTTCAGTTCAAGAGGTATTTGAAGAAAGGGTGCCGCTCAAAGGTGTGTCATTCATGTGATTTGTGCCGGCAGTACAAATGATATTATTGCTGCTGGGAAGTGTGAACAGGACGCAGCTTAAAACTTGAAAAGAGATTTAAGCTCATTTCAGCCCCTGTGGTACAGATAACAGCAGATTAGTTTAAATAAGTTTAAACCTCCATATTTAGAAAGGACAGATTTACTGTAGCAATGGGTAAAGATAAACTTTCACACGCGGGACTCATGAAAAGTATTCATGTTGTATTAGAACTACTAACAATGTGTTTCCTTCTTTTTGTGATTCAACACATGTATGATGGTATCTAATGACATTTGGACGGCATCTCAGATCATTTCTCACAAACTGTTGCACTATCTTTTAAGACGATCCTTTGTGATATGTGTTGATGGTGAGGAGTATGGCATGCAACAAAGAAACGTTTAAAGGGTATGCACCTTAACCATGAAGCTACCACGATGTCCTGCACAGAACAATCAGACACATGTATTCTTTTGTATTTTGATGATTATTTACAGCTGCATATATGCATTGTTCTGTTCTTAATGTCCGTTTTAAAATCATTATCTTGTTTTTAATAGAAAATGAAGTCGATAGAGTCTGTGGCAGATTTAAAAGATTGTTTAGCCTTGGTGAAGTAATGAGCTGTAGGTGCATATCGTCATGCTTTAGATTGACAGAGATCAGGAGACATTCATTACAAGGAGTCTGAATGATTGACAGCTACAGACCTGTGCCCTCTGGGGTTTCATGGATATGTTTGGTAACAGATTCTGGAAATATCAGATATCAACTGGAACTGGGAAATTGAAGGCAAAGAAAAAATAAGGGTAACACTGGATTTTAGCTGCTAACCTTGAACGGAGATGTCCATCAGACATCGTGCTGATTTAATCAAACACTTATAATCAAATTATGTTGTAAAAATGTTTTATTTACTAAAAAAAAACTAATCCATGCTTTCATCTCAAGCCGACTCGATTACTGTAATGCACTCTTTACCGGCCTCCCAAAAAAAACAACAGAGAGACTTCAGCTCATCCAAAACGCTGCAGCGAGGCTGCTGACTAGAACCAAGAGGAGAGACCACATCAGTCCAGTGTTAGCCGCTCTACACTGGCTTCCAGTAACTTTTAGAATTGATTTTAAGGTCCTCCTTCTTGTATACAAAGCCCTAAACGGAACCGCACCAAGTTACACTGCCAACTCTCTAATCAACTATCTGCCCCCAAGAACATTACGATCATCCACTACTGGTTTATTAAATGTTCCCAGAAACATCCAAAAGAAAACTGGGGATGCAGCATTTTGCAATTATGCACCAAAGCTATGGAACACTTTAGCTGCAGATATTAGGGAGGCAAGCTCGCTCAATATATTCAAAAGTAACTAAAAACATATGTTTTTACTTTAGCCTTTTAATAGTGATATTTTATATCTCTTTACTTTAGCCTTTTAATAGTGATATTTTATATCTCTTTACTTTAGCCTTTTAATGGTGATATTTCATATATTTTTATCTTAGCCTTTTAATGGTGAATTATTACTGATTTAACATTGAATGTGTTAAGGTAACTAGGATACATTTTCAGTGTGTATTTTTGAAAAACTTGAGATGAAATAGATTGTTTTACCACGGGAAAAAGAGGAAGTTTCTCTGATAAATGTGTTTACATGTTCTTTACACAATTAGTGGAAAAGTGAAAGATTAAAGAATATATTGGAGAAAAACTTTAACCGATTTCATAAAACTTAACAAACAGGGGTTTGTTTATGAAGCAGGCTTTAACCAAGATTTTGCCAAAAGAATCTGGACTCACGGAGACGTCTGTGTTTTATACGTTAAAAGGTCAATAAAGAGGTTGACACTGTAAACGTAAATAATGGATAGCAAAGGGAGTAAACCAGTTGAAGGGCCACAGGGGCCCATTGTTGATCTCATACTTTCAAAATATGGTCCTGATAGTTTAAAACATTTACAAGAATGGTGTGCCAATGTTATTTTATACTATTTAAAAAAAAAAAACAGTTTAAAAATCCACTAAAATTGGCGGCTCCATCAGTAAAGGCACTCAGCTTTGCTATTCTGGGACTGGCAACTGTATTCACAGAAATGGTGGAGTAAAACGCCAGAGGAAGACGCAGATGCTGTGTAAGTGCATTTCATGGATTTTCTTACAACGCAGACAATATTGCAGACATTAAAATCCTTCTTAGCTTTCCCTTTATTCATTTCTCTTACTGACTTCCTCATTTCTCTAACAATTTGAAAAGGAATTCATCTTCTTCTCGCTCTGAAACTCTACCTTGTTTTAATATTTGTCAGTCTATAGCCATGTTCATCACCTAGGCTTTAGGATTTCTGTCGGGTGATGATTTCAGTCTTGAATGTTTCATTGAGTTGCAGAGAACATGCAGTGCACAGTATTGAAGAGGTAAATATGTAGCTCCCGGTGTGAGTATACAGTGAAAAAGTGAGCAAAACAACCTCCCCTGCTCTCATTGAGATGCATCTCAGTGGAGCACCTGTTTCTGCTGCTGTTACAGTCGCCCCTGCAGCTGTCCCCACAGAGACACATACAGTAGCAACAGCGGCAGCAGTTGACCACACTGCAGCCCGAGGCTGGACAAACACATCATCATCTGGAATGGGATCATGGAGCATTATTTTTACGTCTTCACTGGGGTGTGAAATGAAAGAGAGATGGTGTTATTCTGTGTAACAACTTCTGCTGCTCCCACTGCTCCTTCTATTCAAGGGGGATGTATTTAAGAGGTGTGTGTGTGTGTGTGTGTATGTGTGTTTGTGTGTGTGTGTGCGTGTGGTGTGTTTGTGCGTGTGTGTGTGTGTGTGCGTGTGCGTGTGTGTGTGAGGTGTTTGGCAATTGACTGATTGACTGAGATGATTGTGGCATTATTATCCAAGCACTAAATTTGACAATGTTCTCTAATAAACATTATCTGAATTACATCATTATATATTACATTTACCATACTTGGCTTTAGGACCTCCTTTTTTATATTTTATAAGATCTTAAGAAGTGTAATTAATCTAATATATCACAATATTACACTTAATCTGCAATCACCAGCAGCCAAGTTGTGAACACACCCTTGACATATCATCATCATCATCATCATCGTTAAGTTGATATTGTGAACTTTTTAGCAAACAGTTGCTTATTTAAACATCCAGCAGTTACAGGGCAACAATATCATTAGTTTGGGTCATTTATTTCACTCTCATTTAGCTCTATTTCTTGCATATATCAAAAAACGATGCCATGAGAGCAAGGAGAGTGAACCAAAACAATAAAGTTGCAACTGGCCTGCTAAACAAGCTGAAATGTTCACCGAGCACATTCAGGTAATAATTCTCAGTTGGTTCATACGAGCAACTCTTATTTAAATAGTCACAATTTTACCTTAACCAAAACGTTTCTGTTGGAGTGTATATGCCATGCTAATGGATCCAGACCTGCAAAATGGTCATCTTCATAGTTGTTTAAATTCAAACTATTTTGCCAATCAAGTATAATGATTGTTGGAATTCAAAAGTCTCTATAAATGATAAATGTTTGTCTTCTTAATGTATGCTTAATTTTTCCATGTCCTTTCATCATCATTACGTCTCATCTGTTTTCGCTGAGTCGTTTGCATAAGAGGGGATTTGATTATACTCTTATCATGTGATCAACCTCTCTAGACTTATGTCACACTGATTTCTGTCTTACTTGGACTTCCTGGTAACTTCTGTTAGTCTGTTAGGTTTTTTGCTTTTATTTCCAATCTTTTATGAACATTCAAAGTGCTTTACAACACATGTCATTCATCCTTTCACACACATTCATAGTGGCTACCGTACAATGTGCACATTAGCTCGTCAGTAGAGATCGCCATTCATACACACTTGCACGCCAGGCCATCGGGAGAAATTTGGGGTTCATTATCTTGCCCAAGGACACTTTGACATGCTGAATGGGGGATCGAACCACCGACCTTCTGTGATTTTATATGATTCAACTCCCTCTCCCCTCTGTTTTTGTGTTAATAAATGTCTCTTACACCACCGCCACTCTCTTACCCCCTTATTCTATATCAACAAGATGCCTCGTCAGTGCAGCATCTTCCTAATTTAATTTAATTTCCGCTTGTCCCTGTCATCACAGCTTTCTTTCACTTCTATACATCCTCACCGAAGTCAGTTTACGTTGGAGTTTGAAGTCTGCCCTCCATGTTCTGAGCCTCGGGGCTTTGATCTTTGTCTGTCACTACCGACGGACAGCGGGGCCAATTCAATTAGTCAAACAATCCGACAGAAAATTGCACCAGCCGAGAGGTGCCTGGTTGAGAGGAGATAGCTCAGTTCCACAGAGGAATCCAACATGAACTGATTCAACCACCTGATGACACAAAACGCCAGCATCCTCTCATACAAAAATTAAAATTAGACTCATTGTAATTCTGAATCATCCAATGCTCTAATCATTATCAGTACATGCTACATGTTCTCTCGTCTACAAATTACACCCTCAGCTTCAATGTATGCTCACACACATTATCATCATTACAAATATCATTATCAGTGGTTTCACAGAGCCTATTAGTGAGGTTTTAAAGGACCTCCTACTCGCTGCAATTATAATTATTATTTCATTACATTCAAAGGCGCATACCGTAGACCTCATTTTCAGGACATGGAACATGACGAGCCACGATCCTCTTCAGACCTATTGTTTATTAAAATGCCAGCGAGTTAACAAGCGTCACCTGACATTTCCACCAGACAGTTCAATAGTCAGAGCCTGCGTGGAGAAGGTGGCAGGAGTGTCGTCTTTCACATGCAGTGGCTTCGGTGACATCAGTAGAAAAGATTGTAGATTTAGAGCCTTGGTGCAAGGAGCGGACAGAGTTTATCCTCCACCTGCGTCTGACTCTCAAGAACGTCAACTGTTTCATGTTTATGTTAGAGCTCAATTTGAACTCCCTCATTAGTTTCCACACAAACATCACTCATATCAGTGTCTTGTTGAATCAGTTCATCCCGTTACACCTTTTGTACGTTTAGGGCCGTTGATAGTGATCCATAACGAAGATATAAAACAAATCTCTTCTAACCGAGTTAATGGGCACAATGATTGAATAAGACTGGGGTTGAAAATAGACTAAAAGTATTCTGCACAGTCCATTATCCCAATGAGATTACGGCAAATATACAAAGTCAATATAACACAGTACAGGAAGCAACATGCAGTATGCATGCTCCATAATGTGCTGATTTTAAGGAAGCAGTGAAACACTGCAGCAGTGCCGGGAAGTGTTATGTTTCCCCGGTATATAAAGGGTCAGATCTCCAAATATATCAAACTTCCAAGTGTTTTACACCATTTATGTCACCAGAACAAGATATGCTGGTAACAAGTGGGAGTAAAGCAATTGATGCTTCATTATCTTTTACCAAAATATAAAATATTAGGCAACATAAAGCTATTAAATCATGACGTTTTATTTTACCCACACGGACAATTGCGTTGATTCTGCTTGTATTATTTTGTAAAGTAAGTCTACAAATATCTATGAATACGTATATATGTTGTATCTTGGTAGACTAATAAGACTAATACATTTATGGATATGATATTTAAATTAATATGTAAAACAAAGATTAAGGGTGCCATGTGGATATTGGTAAACAACCAAAAAGTTTCAGTGTTTCTCAACAACATGCATTGTGTGTGTCCTTGAGCTCTAGCAAATGTGTTAAATGAACTTCTTCATAAAACATTTCCAAATCCAATTTTTTCAATATTTAAAATCCTGCATTGTTTTCATCCCTGTTGCCGAGCAAGCAGTCTTCTCTTTCACTGCCTTTGTTGGTTCAGCAGAATGTTTCCTGGCGCATTACTGTTAATCAGTTTGATAGCGTAAAAATGTTCCTACATAAAACTGCTCACAACAAGGTCTGTGGATTACAGACCGGGTCATGATATCTGGAAATAAAAATTGCTGTTGAGTTTTTCAAATGTATTTTTTGGGGCTTTCAGCAACTCAAGCCTTGTGCCATCTAGTTCCATTATATTCGAGAAAAGGCAGATATCTCTACGGCCGATATCTCCAACATTCAGCAACTCACACCGAAACAATCTAGACTAATACATATCTCTACAGGTAAGAGGAAAAATATGCATTTTGGATTTTTGGGTGAACTATTAGTCCCTTTAAAGGGCCTACGAAATGATAAACAGGAATTTCTACTGATGATAGTAAATGCTATTTGTGGTAAAATGATGTGTTATTTATGACACAATGATCGCAGTATTTAATAAATCACGATTTAGTATGTCGACCACCGATGTTTACATTGCTGCTACCGGAAACACCCGACGCCGTGTTCTGACGTCACAAGTAGAATACAGTCCACCAGTTGCTTCATTCACCAATGTTTCAATACCTCTGTAATAATAGGGTGATAGTTAAAAGTTAAATAGACTCACGCTTTTACTCAAACTACAGAATAAAATGGGGAAGCCTGTTATAAACATTGAATCTATACTTAATTAAGCTAATGAAGTGTAATTAACTAAAGCTATTAATACTACAAACAATAACACACAGATATCGGCTAGGGCCTGGTGTAAACTCGTTACATACAGTACGCCTAGACCGATTATAGCTTTATGCTTGAAACAATAAATACAGTAAACACGTAGCACGGCTTACCTTCGCTCTCTCCCTTTTGGCGAATGCATTTCGTCGTCTCTTTGGTGGAGCTGAGGCTGAGAGGCTGCGTATGGTTACGGTAAGCGCGTCATTTCCGGTTGTTAATGTTTCTGTGTTGTTGGTAGCATACTTCGGCAGCTCCAGTTTGACCCAGTTAATGTTGTTATATTCTTGATCACATCGGCTAATTACCTGTCATCTATCTAAACCTATACTTGTACTTCCTAAGCACTTACAACTCTCTCCTTATCCTCCTTCTCTTAGCGACTCTCGCTAAATCCTCAATTCTTTACGCTCCTTTCGGCTCTGCTAACGTTAGCTGCTGCAGCTCGGCAGCTAGCGATGGCATCTCCCTCTTCTGCTCTCTCCTGCTCGGTGTGTTTCATGTTTAGCTATTGCTCGGCCTCCTTTAGTGATAATGGTACGTGTATTAAATGTAGTTTATACGCAGGGTTGGAGGCGAGTTTTAGAGGGATAGATGAGCGGCTCCGCACCATGGCTAGTCAGCGGTTAGCAAGTGTAGCTGTTAGCAAGCCCCCTATAGTCGGTGCGGGTCGACCAGTGGTATCTCCTGTTAGCCGTCCCCCGGCGGGACCCGAGCAGCCGGGAGACTGGGTGACTGTCCGAAAGAAGTGTTATCAGAAGCCCACGGTTCACCACCAACCGCTTGCTGTTTCTAACAGATTCTCCCCACTCAGTGACACACCAGCTGAGAAGCCAACTCTGGTTATCGGTAGCTCAATTTTGAGATACGTTCATTTTGAGACACCAGCGACGACAGTCACGTGCATTCCGGGGGCCAGAGCGGGCGACATAGAAGCACATTTGAAACTGCTGGCTAAGGCTAAACGTAAATACAGTAAGATTGTTATTCACGTCGGCGGTAATGACACGAGATTGCGTCAATCGGAGTGTACTAAAGTTAATGTGGAGTCGGTGTGTACATTTGCCAAAACAATGTCGGACTCCGTAGTTTTCTCTGGTCCTCTGCCAAATCTTTTGAATGATGACATGTTTAGCCGCATGTCATCATTCCGTCGCTGGCTCTCACGGTGGTGTCCAGATAATGATGTGGGCTTCGTAGACAATTGGCGGACTTTCTGGGGAAGGCCTGGTCTGATTAGGAGTGACGGCATCCATCCTACTTTGGCTGGAGCAGATCTCATATCCAATAATATTACACAGTCTATTAGTGGACCTAATCCATGACAACCCAGAGTTGAGACCAGGACAAAGAGTTGTAGTCTTACACACTTCTCTGTGCTTCTTTCCGGGCAGTCACCCACTCAAATCCCCATAGTGACTGTGTCTGCCCCACGACCACTGAAACTAATCAAGTCTATGGTTAACAGAAGAGGAGTTATACATGAAAACCTAATTAAAATAAACACCACCACTGCAAAAGTGCAACTAAATCAAAAAATTAAATGTGGGCTCTTAAACATCAGATCTTTATCAACGAAAGCTGGATTGGTAAATGATTTAATATCAGATAATAAGATTGATTTATTTTGTCTCACTGAAACCTGGCTGAGACATGAAGAATATGTCAGTCTAAATGAATCTACTCCACCTGGTCATATTAATACTCACATTCCTCGAGGTACTGGCCGAGGAGGTGGAGTTGGGGCCATATTTGACTCAAACCTCTTGATCAATCCTAAGCCTAAACTAAAATATAACTCTTTTGAAAGCCTTGTTCTTACGCTCTCAAACCCAACATGGAAAACAATAAAGCCAATTTTATTTGTTACTGTGTACCGCCCTCCTGGTCCGTACTCTGAATTTCTATCTGAATTCTCAGAATTTTTATCAAATTTAGTCCTTAAAACAGATAAAGTAATTATTGTAGGTGACTTTAATATTCATGTGGATGTTGATAGTGACAGCCTTAATAATGCATTTATCTCAATATTAGATTCAATTGGGTTCAGTCAAAATGTACATGAACCAACTCACTGTTTAAACCACACTCTGGACCTTGTTCTGGGATATGGTGTTGAAATTGAAAGTTTATCAGTGTGTCCACATAATCCTCTTTTATCAGACCATTTTTTAATAACTTTTGAAGTCCTGTTACTGGACTACAAGCCAGTAGGCAAAATATCCTACGCTCGATGTTTATCTGAAAGTGCTGTGACTAAATTTAAGGAAGTGATTCCATCAGCACTTGATTCAATACCAGGACTCAATATCAATATAACAGAGGACTCCAATGCTAACTTTAGTCCCTCCCAAATTAATCATCTTGTTGATAGCGCTGCAGCCTCACTGCGAATAACACTCGACTCTGTCGCTCCTCTTAAGAAGAAGATCATAAAACAGAAAAAGAAAGCTCCATGGCTTAATTTACAAATCCGCAAACTAAAACAAAAGTCGAGAAATCTTGAAAGTAAATGGCGTTCCACTAAATTGGAAGAATCTCGTTTAGTCTGGTTAGATCATCTTAAAACGTATAAGAAGGCTCTCCGTAATGCCAGAGCAGCTTATTACTCTTCCTTAATAGAAGAAAATAAGAACAACCCCAGGTTTCTTTTCAGCACTGTAGCCAGGCTGACAGAGAGCCACAGCTCTACAGAGCCTTCTGTTCCTATATCTCTCAGTAGTGACGACTTTATGAGTTTCTTTAACGATAAAATTATAATTATTAGAGACAAAATTAATCTCCTCCTGACCTCAATTGGTAATGACTTAACTTCAACTGTTGGAATTTTAAAAACATCTGTAACTCCTGAAATATATCTAGACTGTTTTACTCCAATCAACCTTAACCAACTAACTTCAACAATCTCATCGTCTAAACCATCAACCTGTCTTTTAGACCCGATTCCAACTAAACTGTTTAAAGAAGTTTTACCCTTAATTAACACTTCGTTATTAAATATGATCAACCTGTCTTTATTATCTGGCTACGTACCAAAATCCTTTAAAGTAGCTGTAATAAAACCACTTCTTAAAAAGCCTGGTCTTGATCCAGAGATTTTAGCCAACTATAGGCCGATATCTAACCTTCCCTTTCTCGCTAAAATCCTTGAGAAAGCAGTCGCAAAACAGTTGTGTGACTTTTTACATAATAATAGTTTATTTGAGGTTTTTCAATCTGGATTTAGAGTTCATCATAGCACAGAGACGGCACTGGTGAAAGTTACCAATGACCTTCTATTGGCTTCAGACAAAGGACTCGTCTCTGTTCTTGTCTTGTTAGACCTCAGTGCTGCTTTCGACACTGTTGATCATGACATTCTACTACAGAGACTGGAACATTGTGTTGGCATAAGAGGAACCGCACTAAGCTGGTTCAAGTCCTATTTATCTGAGCGATCTCAATTTGTACTTGTTAACGATAAATCCTCCATGACAGCCAAAGTCAGTCTCGGAGTTCCGCAGGGTTCTGTACTTGGACCGATTCTATTCACCTTATATATGCTTCCTTTGGGCAATATTATAAGGAACCACTCTATAAACTTTCATTGTTATGCGGATGATACCCAATTATATCTATCAATTAAACCAGATGAAACCAATCAATTGGCTAAACTTCAAGCATGCCTTAAGGACATAAAAACTTGGATGTCTAGCAACTTTTTGATGTTAAACACAGACAAAACTGAAGTTATTATACTTGGCCCTAAACGCCTCCGAAACGCATTTTCTAATGACATAGAAGCTCTGGATGGCATTAACTTGGCCTCCAGCACCACTGTAAGGAATCTTGGCGTCATCTTTGATCAAGATCTGTCGTTTAACTCCCACATAAAACAAATCTCAAGGACTGCCTTCTTTCATCTACGTAACATTGCAAAAATAAGACACATCCTGTCTCAAAATGATGCAGAAAAACTAGTCCATGCATTTGTTACTTCAAGGCTGGATTACTGCAACTCATTGTTATCAGGTTGTCCAAAAAAGTCGGTTAAGACTCTTCAGTTGATCCAAAATGCAGCGGCACGTGTATTGACTAGAACAAGGAAATGGGATCATATTACTCCTGTATTAGCTGCTCTGCACTGGCTCCCGGTAAAATACAGAATAGAATTCAAAATCCTTCTCCTGACTTACAAATCAATTAAAGGTCAGGCTCCAGCATATCTTAAAGATCTCATAGTACCTTATAAACCAACTAGAGCATTACGCTCCCAGACTGCAGGGTTACTTGTGGTTCCTAGAGTCTCTAAGAGTACAATGGGAGCCAGAGCCTTCAGCTATCAAGCTCCTCTCCAGTGGAACCAGCTTCCAGTTTGTGTTCGGGAGGCAGACACACTCTCCACATTTAAGAGTAGGCTAAAGACTTTCCTTTTTGATAAAGCTTATAGTTAGGGCTGGCTCAGGTTTGCCCTGGATCAGCCCCTAGTTATGCTGCTATAGGCTTAGACTGCCGGGGGACACCTCCCTGCTCTCTTCCTTCTCTCCCTCTCTCTTCTTCTCCCTCTCTTCTTCTCCCTCTCTATCTGTATGCATTTATGTAAATGTATGTTACTAACTCACCATCCGGGGTATCATCCCCGGAGTGTCTGTCTCTCATGTGGCAGGTTGCCACTGATAAAGTTTACGTCAGGATCATGAATCGTGACAGCGCCTGCTGACCTGGTCCTGCTGGACACCGGGAAGCCTTATTGACATTTTCCTGGATTCATCCAAACTTTCTATTTCTTTTTTTTTTTTTCCAACACAACATAATTTCTGTCAAATGTTGTATTTGTACTATGTTGTTTATCCTGTACACACGACATCTATTGCACGTCTGTCCGTCCTGGGAGAGGGATCCCTCCTCAGTTGCTCTCCCTGAGGTTTCTTCCATTTTTTCCCCTTTAATTTTGGGGTTTCTTTTAGGAAGTTTTTCCTTGTGCGATGCGAGGGTCTAAGGACAGAGGATGTTGTAACCTGTACAGTCTGTAAAGCACACTGAGACAAATGTATAATTTGTGATATTGGGCTATACAAATAAATTTGATTTGATTTGATTTGATTTGGAGGACTCTGCACCGGCGGACGTGTTTGAATCGGCGTGCTGGCTTGTGCTGGCTGGGGTCTCGGCAGTATTGTAGGCACAGTATCTGCGTTCAGATTAAAATTCTTTTTGAATCTCATTTCCTTGGCGAGCATAGTTTGTTTGAAACACGATCACTCAAAGTGCTGCACACAAATCGTCGGTTTCATCGACGCACTTGTCTTGTCCATAAATGCGACATTTTATCCTCTTTTGGCCACAGAAAGCTAGATTTGGAGACGGCCCCACATCCCCATACCACACATCGCTTCACAATTATCCTTGCCGATCGATTGTTATCCGTTCTTTCTCGTAATAATTGACAGCATTCTTTGCTGGACGCTTCAACGCAGACGAACACTGGCGGCGGCTGTATTCTATTTGTGACATCATTGCCCGAACATTGCCGAAGTGGATGCTCTCGGCGCAGCAATCAATTGTTGTTAGCGGAAGTCATTTTTATGCTGTTATGATCGTGATTTATTAAGAATACATCAATATTAAAAATATATATATGGCACATTTCACAATAGATATACAACCTCTATCATATACAAGGCCAATAACACTGACGAAATATCATTTCGTAGGCCCTTTAAGTATTAAAAATAACCTGTAATGACCTGTAAATTAAGTGCAAGGCTGTGGCTATTTCCTGGAAGCAGTATACGTAACTGTGCAAACCCACAGGAGAAAATATTTTATCGTCCAGTCTTTGCCAGCACCACACTGCAGCAGAGTCCAGATCCTTAGTGCTAGTAAGATAGTGAAGGTTGAAGACTACATTAATCTAACTGTGAAGATGGTAAAGACAGCGGTGCCTGTATTGATGTGAAGGAAGAAGGGGACATAAATCGAACAGTAGTAGACTGAATAGGCCATTAATCTCTTAGGGGGCCAAGGGCATAGCTCACTTTAGCCTTTGGCCAATGGTTCCCATGGCAACAACAACTGGAATAAATAGGGATTCCCAACAATACACTACACAGTACAAACCTCCTGAACACACACACACACACACACACACACACACACACACACACACACACACACACACACACACGATTGTGACATCAGCAAACCAATTCAACAAGCCTTCTGTCCCGGAGTAGCTCTCTGTCTTTTTTTCTTCATCAAATTTTTAAATCATCCAAACCACAGTGGCTCACACACACGTCATCTATAATTTGATCTAAGATGATTCCTCTTTAGATCATATGGTTTTTCCCCAAAAATGTAAAACAAAACATTGAGGGATGTTTCACAACCAAAAAATAGATTAACAAAAAGGAAACACTGCTTTTCATCTGCCAGCTCCTCCTGTTGCCTTGTTCCCACACACACACACACACACACACACACACACACACACACACACACACACACACACACACACACACACACACACACACACACAC
Organism: Cottoperca gobio; assembly: GCF_900634415.1. Lineage (NCBI taxonomy): Eukaryota > Metazoa > Chordata > Actinopteri > Perciformes > Bovichtidae > Cottoperca > Cottoperca gobio. The sequence continues at coordinate 8,293,929 of NC_041358.1, read as the reverse complement.
ACACACACACACACACACAGCTGTACAGGTGTGCCATTGGTATGCAGTTAGTTTGGTGAGGTTTAGCCCATTACAGTGGGAGATGAGACCCAGCCCTCACCCATCATTACTGTAATTGGTTAAATTGCAGCTGCATGTATCTCTCCCCACCTGCTGACAATTTAGCAATAAAAGCATCCGGTGGAGAAAAAAAACAACATCTAAAAAAAAAGCTGTTATGATGAAATAAAAATGACAAGTGAATCTTCTCCTGGGAGAAGAAGATAAGCGGTTATATTTTTTATTTGTATCTTCTTCCTGTGCTTAAGGGACAATATTGTTAGTTTTGTATGTTTTTATCTATTGTCATTGATGTCCTAGACAACAGGCAGCCTTTGGTTTCAATTCATTTAAGCACAATATAGAAAATAACATGGAAAGAGTAGAAATTAGTGTTATTGTTCTGTGGTACTGATGCTCCAAATTTCCGTCCATTAATTCAAGCATTCAGTGACTTCCGAGAAAAGCATTTCCTTGATGGGATGCGTTGCCAGAAACCCTCTTTGGCCAGAAAAACATCAGCATTTTTCTCACATGCAACTTCTTACTGTCACAAGAGTCTCGAGTGTGACATTGTTATGCCATCATGAACTATCTGGGGCATGGCAGGAAATAGGTGTGAAAGATTGGGTCAACAAAGCTTGCATCCTTAACATGGGAGAGGTTTGACTCACCAGCACCATCCTATGAGGCTAGTGGTTATAGTAACTGTTCCTGATTCCTCATCTACAGTATTTATAACCAATGTAGGCAGTTGAGAAAAGAGTTTCATGGTTAAAACGCTTGGTGGAAAAACTCAAAATTGTTACACAGTCCAAAACAACAAGTCCAACATCCTAACCTTTGCTCTCCGGCTGCTTGAGGCTAATAGCGGACTCTCAAATCTCTTCCTACACATGCCTAAATATACCAAACTAAAAGATTAAGTATAACACATAATAAATAACACATAACACATGATTACAATCCTTCCCTAAAGTAGAAAAGTAAAGTTAAGTGAATTATTCACTGTTATCAGTGACCAAATCCCAATTCATCTCAGAGGGAAATATCATTTTTATTCTCCTACCTTTATTTGATAAATGTCGTTAATGGTTACTTTGTAGATTCAAATTATTAATACAAAATATTATTAAGCGTGCTGTAACAAATGGAGACCAGCAGCTGCATGAAGGGTAGCAAATCATGCAATTAATGCGTTAAATCAAGCCAAACCACCGGGGTAGTGCTTTACACACACACTCACACACACACACCCACACACACACACCCACACACACACACACACACACACACACACACACACACACACACACACACACACACACACACCTCTACAGTTCTCCTCCCACTTGTAGGGCCTCTTCTTGCCCATTGTGAAGAGAGAAGAAGAATCTTTAGTTTTCTCACCCTCCTCTGCCCCGGATTGATTTTATGTAGCGCTCCACAAGGTGCGCAGGATAATGAGATCACTGCATGCATTTTTCATGGACAGGATGAAAGCTCTACAGACACGCTGTATAATCTACATTTCAAATAAAGTGCAGCCCACGTCCCTCCCAAAAGAACCTTTGCCTCACAAAAAGAACTTATCCTTCAGTGTTCTGCCCCTCGAGTGAAGACAATAACCTTTACCAACGGCAGGACAAATGGTGAAAGAAACAGTAAGAAGAAGACCACATGTTCCTTATTTTACAGGTCTGATTTGTAGATTAAGTTAAACCCAGGAACATATTTGCAGCTCTGAAAATGTTTTTGAGTCACAGACCAAACACATTTGATCGTAAGGGTCTAAATCCATGCAACAGACTGTGCAAGGGGAAACAGCACAATAACAGTGATTACAATCTGATAAAGGGAGTCATTACATTGTGTGTGTGTGTGTGTGTGTGTGTGTGTGTGTGTGTGTGTGTGTGTGTGTGTGTGTGTGTGTGTGTGTGTGTGTGTGTGTGTGTGTGTGTGTGTGAGGTGGCAGCCTCCAGCACTTCACCACAGTGACACATGCTCGGCTTGATAACGTCCTCCATTGCTTTTCTGTGAGGTTCCAACATGTTGAAGATTGTTTCTGCTAAGTGCATCTCAATCAACCCATTAACTCTTAACCACGAACCAATTACCACAGCTAATCAGCTTTGACGGTAGAGTTCATGAACTTTCAAGGCTCTGAAAACCTTTTTTTAACATTAGTTATGGGATTCAAACAAAAGAAAACACTGGTTATTTCACAAAAGTGATTTCCACTAAGTTTCCAAACTAAATGACAAAATCAGTTGTTTTCTGATCATATCTCATTTTTTCACCGCCATGGTTAAAAGTAAAACAATGTTGATTGGTCTCCATTTTCGAAGACAAAGACGTTCTTGACCCAACGGCGCCATGACAAATGCACACTTCTTTTGCCATTGCATCTGAGAGACAACAATCATAATTCACACAGCAACAATGTCATCATTGTAGCTTTGGCTTTTTCTGATTCCTGTGTTTATTTTGTAAGAAAACTTACCTTATGTCATATTTGGTTTTACTTCCAGTCTTTGTCTGTTTTCCCACCTTTTGTGCTTTGTTAGCCCCGCCCTGATTTAATCCTCCTGTGTCTAATCATCGTGCCGCTCTTGTGTCTCTGCCTGCCTCCTCCAGCTGTGTCCTGTTCTTGTGATTATTTCTCTGTGTGTACATACCTGTGTGTTTCCCTTTGCTCCTTTTCAATTTGTCGTCAATGTTCCCAGTGTGGTCGTTCTGTCTGTGTTCTTTTCTGAGTTAATCCTGGTGTTCCCTAGTGCCATTGTGGTTTGTCCTAGTTTTTGTATTACCTTAGCCTGCTCCCTCATTTTTGTTGTATACCTGTTTTAGTTTTCAGCTTTATGTTAAATAAAGCTTGCATTTTGTTATTACAACATGCCAGCTGTGTGTTCTGCGCTTAGTTCCTCTTTTTAACCTCAAAGTGACAAACCAGAGTTGTCTTGTCATCAAAGCGTTAACATAGGTCATTTTAAACATCAGAGATCACCAAAGTATGTAGAATTCATTGTCAGGGAATCATGAAAATCTGCAAAAAAAATGTAATAGCAATACATCCAATAGTTTAGTCTGAACCAAAAGCGGGGGACGAACAGATCAACGTTGCCGTCCCTAAAGCCATGCTGAATCAAAGAAGACTCAAAGATTGGAAATAACAAAAACCTGATGACATGCTTGCAGGAATAGAGATTGGAGATTCCATTTACAGGAGTGTGTGTGTGTGTGTGTGTGTGTGTGTGTGTGTGTGTGTGTGTGTGTGTGTGTGTGTGTGTGTGTGTGTGTGTGTGTGTGTGTTTATATACTAAAACTATACTGTCACTTGTGAAAAGTTGAGGGAGAATACATTACTCTAAAAGTAATTGGTTTTTAGTAGAATGGGGTCTGAGGTTTAGGAATGCTCTGAGGTTTATGTACCACCACAGCTCGCTGGCTGAAATAATCTCTCAAGCTTTGGTTATTTCTGTGGGTCTATTTCTAGTGAAGTCTGCATATTCTGCGGCCACGGATGACCCTGATTGAGTGACAGTTGACGCAATTGCATTCTGACAGGAAAAAAGCACATTTTTAAAAGCTTGGAGTTTGTGACAGTGGTTAAAAAAATATTGTTTATAGACTCCATCCTCTGAGAATTAAAAAATGACTCTGTCATGGGAAAAAAGAGCAGGCAAACACACACACACACACACACACACACACACACACACACACACACACACACACACACACACACACACGCACACACACTCTGCTGCAGTGCACTCATGGTTTCTCACCATGGCCCGTTCAGCCCTCTGTAGATCAGCATTAATGGAAATACTGAATGTTTTATTTATCAAGAGAGTTGCTCCTCGTATTGTTTGGACTGCTAATGTTCAAATCTGCGCTCTGCTTGTCTCTAAGGATGTCTGTCAAAGAGTTTTTTCTTGCCTTCTTTCTCCCCATTTATGTCTCTTTTTCTCCACAAAAGAGCTTTCTCTGTTAGGTCGGATCATGTCGCATCAGCATGTTTGGGGAATGTTCACCAGTTAACTCTGCGTAGATGGTCTCTTCTGTCTGCTGGATGCCTGGGTCACAGCGCTCTGAGTAACTAGCTGTCACAAGAAATTTGTGCGGCAACACACACTACGCTGTCATGTTGGCGCTTTTACAAGCGATAATTGCTCAGCAAAGCAAGGGCAAAAGAGGCATTGCACAAGATTGGAGCGCACTTATAATGAAGTGACATGTATAGTGTCAGTGTTACCACAAGAAGTTTTGCTGATTGATTTGTTATCGGAAAAAGAGAAATGAATTTGCTAAAATGAAACATACATGTTAACAAGACTAAGAGTTTACAGTCATGCAAGCAGCTCTGTGAGGAGTACAGCTGAGGCTGATGGGAATGTCATTCATTGTAAAGGTATTTGGTCATACATTAAAATATTTGACAAAGTAAAATGTGGATGTGATGATGGCGCAAGAGGAAAAGTGAAGAACTTCCGTTGAAAGTTCATCCTGAGGGGAACATGAATGTCTGTACCAAATTTCATAAAACAACAGATCCTATAGTTGTTGAGAAGTTTCACTCAAAACCACAAATGAGAAACTAAAGGTGTCACTAGAGGAAAGTCATTTTCATCCACACTTTGAATTGCCTTTGTGTATGAAACATGCAATATTAATAAACTTGTCTTCACATCACTTGGCCATTATTTACCCAAAGTAATCACAATCACAGTAATACGTTTACATTCCTTCATTTATCAGATACAGGTTCAAGATCACATTGAAGCAAGCTTTCACTGGAAATCTCTTTGCTTAATCACATATAATATAAATGTGTCTGGTGTTACTAAAAGGGAGAATATCATATGAGACGGTTCATATAGGACGCCACAGGGTAGGTCTTATAATGAGTCTGCAAGGCTCTTCTCTGGAGAATCGCTAATAGCTGGGATCTGTGTTTGGTTTACTATCAAGTTTCGTTTATTTGATCATTCTCGCAATATTGGGCATATTACAGTAGTTGGGATATGAAACGCACCTGCTCGTACCCTGATTGTTAATTTTCATGTAAACATATTATTATATATTACATTTCCTCTATTCTAGATTTCTTTAAGCTCCAACCTTTAAATGAAAGCTTTGCCTATGGATTGAGGTTAGGATTCTGTGTAGACCACTATTGGAAGATCATTTCTTTATGGAGCTGGTTTAATGCACATGTTGAGAGAGGAACTGCCATCACCTCTAAAATATAATTTTATGTTTTAGATTAAGATTTACCTTGAACCATGAAATCAGCCCCAGACCAAAAGTACACAAACGTATGTTAACTGGGTGCCATATATTGTTTGTCTGTAGTCCCACGAGGCGCACATATCCATCCTTATATGCAAGATAGGTAAAACTAAATCAAAAATGTTTTAAACGAGAGACTAATTTAGGAGTATGAGGTATAGATATTGCCAAATGTGTTGTTGTTGTTGTGGATTATGAGACTTGTTTTGAACTTGAATGCTGTTTCAATGTGTTTATTGACTTGCTTTCTGGGACAATCTGCTGAGATTTGATGGATTTGCTTCACGTCACTATTAATTACCTCCATTGTGTTACATTTGTTTACCCTTTTAAAATGAAAAGAGGCTACAATAGTTGCCAGAGTAAACCTTCACAACAAAGCATTAATTCTTACTCCCTGACCTTACTTGAGTTTGCTTGTGTTATTTCCCCAGTGCCTCGTCACGTTCACTTATTAGTGTGATCAGCTTACTCTAAGTGTGCAGTCACCCTGGTCCTCTATTTCCCTTTAGACTTCACTGTCACTGTGCGAAGTTGTCTAAAACCTGTTACCCGCTAGACACTGGGGAAATCTAAAGCTGTCTGTTGCATTGGGCCTTTCACAAAGCCGGGAAAATAAACATTGAACTGTAAAGATGTGAATGAGGAGCTGGGTGAATGGAGAGGAGGCAAAGAGCTGGACAGTCGGGGAAAAGAAGATTATATTTCTTTCATCTCCTTAATTGAAGAACTGTCAGTGTATGTATCCATGTGTGCTGGTGGGATCACAAGGAAGCAATGCGCGTCCCTGACAAGTCCCGTCGCGTAGCAAAGCCGCTCGCCAGAGTCTCCATGGCAATCGCAGAGCGAGGAGGAAGAGCGGGGAGGTTTGTGAGGACTCATGTGGAGATCTCCATTGATCTGGACGAGACTGTAGCTGAAGAGGGTGAATCACTCACTCAGCAAAGAAAACAAGAACACAGAGTGGTGAGAGAATATAAGGAGAGGGCGAGGAGCTTTTTAAAGACAGCCATGACTTGTTGAATTCACCCTTTAAAGCACAGATTTGTCAACGAGGGCCTGTCTAAGATAAAGCTTGATAATCAGACTGAAGGGCCATTTTGTTAAAACCCAATCACTCATGCTCAACTCTTTTCAGACATTTTCTGTGCAGCGTGGATTTCGTTACATTATTACATTACATTACAGGTCATTTAGCGGACGCTCTTATCCAGAGCGACTTACAGTGAACTAACTACAGGGCCTTGCTCAGGAGTACAATGGTGGAAGCCCTGGTATTGAACTCACAACCTTCTGGTTTGGAAGGCGTACCACCAGACCACTATCACCACCCTTTACCTAAGTCCTATGAAATAATATCACTCGACTTTGGGGCAACGTAAGTAATAACTATTTTAGGAAAATAATTGCCAAGACCAAATCAAAGGTTCCCGTGACTGAAAATAGGAGTTCTCTCCAACAAATCTATTGTTCTATTGTATCAGGACACCTCATAGCACAGTACTAGTAATGCAACATGGACACTTAGACAAGAATCAAAGACTTCAAAACAGATGGACATTGCCTAATCAACTGAGCTAGTGTCTATTTATCAGTCAGAGAGAGTAACTACCCTGCTAAGATAACTAGCCACACAGTTGCCTATTTATTTAGCCTTTTCCTTCAAGCAACAGACATTTAACTAAAGATTGTATAGGATAGGTAGATGTTAATTATAACATATGTAAAGAAGCCTTAGGGGTGGTGGAAGAAAACAAGTGGCTTCCTGCTTATCTTTTGAAACAAGTCTGGTTTTGATGCATGTGAGCTGCTTGTCCCGTGAGATGGAAAACTGTGTTTGGAGTACGGCACAGGAGTAAGGATATGGTTGTGGTTAGGCATTGGAATACAGGTGTGGTTAAGATAAGGGCAACTGATGGGGTTTACAATAGGGAGGGAAATAAGATTGTCTTGTTCTTATGCTTTGCTGGCTGTAAAGTCTGCTCTGGGATGGCGTGTTATTATTTGGGCTATTACCAAAGGGGGGCATGACATGAGCAAGTTTAGTTTAGAGATAGCCAATTAGGCAGGTCATTTATTCACATTATCATCGGAAGTTTAAGAAAGGACTAAATTCAGATTGAATAGGGCTAATGTACGTCTTTTGTTACTGGGACCAGTTTGTCTGCAGCACTTGTAAGACTGACATCAACAGCAGGGCAACCGAGGAAAAAGAAACATTTCGGATGTTTTACAATGAGGAAAAAAAAAGAAATTGGTTGAAAGAGAGGAAGACAGAGACAGAATGAAGCAGCGAACAGACAATGAATCTTGCTGAATGGCTGCCTTTAATGCCTCAGATCCTTTTCTTTCAGTATGTGAAGTGGACGTGTTGTAAATGTTCCCTTGCAGACCTTCATAAATAATGCTGTGTTATGAGAGGCCCCAGCCCTCTTTTATCATTCTCTCTCCCTCTGACTCTCCATCCCTCCTCCTCCTCCAGCTTCTCCACAGCCTTGCTTTCAGGTAGAAATTCTGTTGCCATGGTGATTCCAATCGCTGTTATTGCTACAAAATGATGTGGAGGACCTGCTGGCGGAGAGGGAGAGATTCATTATATTTACATTCCCAAATATTCACTGTGGTCGTATCTGCCAGCATTTATCTCCCTGACTGCACGACTCTCCCAATCCACTGTTAATGTTCAGCCTCACAGATCAGATGTGAACAATGTGCGATGACCGGAAGTGGAATTGCCTAAAATGATCAACAATGTGGCTGTTGGGCAATCGGATGGATTTCTAAAGTCGAACATAGAATACATAAAACATTTTAGTTTGCTGTTTAGCTGCAGTCAACATATCCATTATAAACTGTAGTGTGCTTGTAAGGGATGTCAATGTCGTTCGGCCCACCATTTTGGTCTGAAACATCATTTAACAATACTGCATTAGAACATAGCATATGGCTGGATCGTGTGTATGGTTTGGTCAATGTGCTAAATTGTGGCTAATTCTCCTGAGGGTGCAATTGAGGACTGTGCACACATATTTATTTTGACAGGGGGAAACTCCAACACATTTGACCGACCAATAGTGTAACTTGATCTTGACTTTTATGTTCATAGGGCTGGCCCCTGCTTTGGTGCAGTCAGCCCAACAAGTATCAGATACCATGACATATGTACAGATATTCATGATCCCCAGAAGATGAATCCCAATGACTGTTGATCCCCCGACCTTTCTTCTAGCTCAGGAGTCGGGGACCAGTACCGGGCCGGGGATCACTTGGTACCGGGCCGCACAGAAAGAATAACAAAAAATTATTTTGGTATTATATTATATTATTAGGGCTGTCAAGTGATTAAAAAAAATAATCAAAGTAATTACAAGCTTTGCAATTAATTAATCTAAACACAGACCATCAGTTTGACATAAAGTGCAATTTAAAATCTGGAATCTAAGAGCGAGATTAATCTGCGTTTTTTTATTGCGATATTTTTTCTGTGATTAATTAATCGAAATGAACACGCTAATTCGACAGCCCTATATTTTATATTATAATGCAGTAATAATATAAATAGAGTGCATAATATAAAATGGAATAATTACATTTACATTATATATGTAATAATTAAATCATATGTTCTGCACTCTGTGTCTTGCATGAAACCGGTCCATGGTGCCAAAAGGTTGAGGAAAAAAAACTGAAATGTCAACCTCCTGGTGGAGCTAGAGCAGCGGCTCTAGCTCCACCAGGAGGTTGACATTTCTGTTTTTTAGTAAGACATTTAAAAATTTTTTTTTTTTATTAATTTGGGACAGATATCCATTGTCTCATTGTCGGAGTATTCAGAAAATGTGAACACCCCCTCAAGTCGGAACAAAATCTCGGCAACACCTGTCAACGTGTTGTTTAAACGCCCTAAATACAACACATTACGACTTAAAGCACAGGAACACACCGAAGTCGGAAGAACAACTTCCCAACTCGGGGAAATAGGACCATCTGAGGTTAATTGAAATGTGCCATTGCAAGTTTGTGCTCTCCAAATGCCATTCTAGTTTTTATTTTGTTCAAAGTTAAATTGTAAAGCTGTCTTTCTCCTTTTTTTGTCAACATTTTTGTGGAGGTCATAGTTTTGGCCATGCAGAAAGGGGATTAAAACATGAAACGTGAGTTAATGCAACATACAAGATTAATAAAAACATACACGCCGAGCAGGAAATAAATTAAGTTGAGCTGAAAAAAGCTGAGCTGAAGACAAAGAGTGGAAGTAGAGTTGAGATATGCATTTGTGCTTGTATGCATTTTTACTGTAGGAAATTGAATTATTTAGCATTTTTCAGCCTTTGGGTAGCTGTTATAATATGATAAGCTATTAAATACCTCCCTAATGATATAGTGTGTGAATCTGCCACTGTGCATTACGGCGGGGTTACAGGCTTCGGGACCTAGAGACGATGTTGATTTAAATTTCCCTGTTGATATAATGGTGGCTGTTGACTTAGAGGGTTGGGTCTGCAGCTCACAAGTTCAGAACGTACATTTAATCAGCCACTCAAGGTGTTTTTTTCTCCTTTCTGCTCTGCTGTAGAAATATCTATGAACTATGGATCGGCGCAGAGGGACCAGGTCAATAGCTTGCAGTTGAAGCGAGACTTGTAATTGATCCAAATCTCAATAGCTCAGTGTCTCTAATTCCACCGTCAGCATGATTATGAATTATAAATAGATTTTTTCTTCTGCAACTCTGCTCTTCATGTTTTGATAAATTGTGTTTGAGTATTTTTTAATTGTCAGTTTTCTGTGCTTGACAGGTGTTTTCGTCCGAATGCTCTGAATGCATTGAGGCCATTTTCTTTCTCTTAACTCTTTGTTTCCTTTCAGGCAGCTCACAACCCCCCTTCCTTCACGCACATCCCTCACACACACCATCCCCCCATTCCCACCCCGACATTCCCAATTACCCCTCAGCTTCAGTAGCACTCCACATCCCCTTGCATTGAAATGGGCCAGTTGCTATGGCAACCCCATACAGCAGCATATTATGTGTCAGAATTCAAAAGAGGATCAATTAGTGATGATGTCACTGCGTCAAGCGAACAACTCAAATCCTGATCACAATTCCCTCAGAGCGGCCAGCCTGTGTGTGTGTGTGTGTGTGTGTGTGTGTGTGTGTGTGTGTGTGTGTGTGTGTGTGTGTGTGTGTGTGTGTGTGTGTGTGTGTACATACATGTGTGTGTGCTATTTATGAGACATATAGTGACCTGAGAATGGAAAGTACAAAAGATGTGTTCTTCTCACTGCAGCTCAGGGTGGGAGATGAAGGCAGACTTGAGGTTCCCGAGTCTCTACTACACGGTGTGTGGGAGGGCTGGATGGGGAATACAAGTAGAATGAAATACACTGACTTTCAGCACGAGGGTTAGATGAAAAAGAGAAATCAGATACGTGTCAGAGTTTTGGTGCTGGAGAGGATCTTCTTAAAAAATTGGAAATCGACAAAAGAAGTTAAATCTGGTGCACTTTGTGATCTTTCTCCTCGAGCCAAAGTAGCAGAAAATGTGCTGCACATCAAATACAGACCTTACTCTGCCATTTCTCTGACAGTGCAACCTCCTACCTTTATGACCCTGCTGCAACTCTGTCGCCTCTTTCCTTCTATCTTCTATCAGAAGAACACAGAGCACTGAGAATACACAGGTTTACAAAGACAAACAGCCGATTCTACATTAGAGAAGTAACTAATCTGTAACCTGTGTAATGCATTGGCTGCTGCTTGAGTTGATTTGGTGGTAAATGGTAATGTGTTTAGTCTCTTTTCCCAAAGGATTTACATGTATGCTTGTTTTTCAATCTGCAGATACGTTTTACATCAATCACAGAGAGCAAGCGAACAAGATAGAGGGAATATATTTTTGGAGCCACTCTTCTAAAGGCCTCCTCTTCCTCCTCCGCCTCCTCCTCTGTTCATGTATCCTCACAACTGATAGTAGTAAAATATTTAGATTCCCAAAAGCATACAAAGCCACCTTTTGAAGACTAGATCGTGCATTGATTTTGATGTACAAATGTGTGACAATTAAAGTAAAAAGCAACATTAAGTGTTATAGTAAGGTATTCACCAGTGTTACTTGTCAATAGATTCTCCACACAACCATGCAGGGATGAACACCACTCTTCCAAAACTCCCTCATTTGATGTTTTGATGATCTTTGTCCCTCTGATCCCCCTTCTCTGTCTTTTGCAGTTATTATTGTTGTGACATGAGGAATTGTACTAATGTGGAGCATACTTTTGGACAGTTTCTCCGAAAGGACAACATGTTATTTCCCTTGGTTTTGCACATGGATAGTACTCTAAGTAGTTTTGTGAACAATTATAAAAAGAGCTTGAGATAGAAGTTCAAATCCAGCCCACTTTCACACCTCTGCACACCTAGCCAAACACTGCTTTAAGTGGGTGTCATCAGTTTCTTTGTTCATGGAAAGTTACAGAAATAGTTGGATTTGCCATTTCACCCGCCAAAAAGTGGGTTCAGTTGCTGTCAGATGATTCAACCGGCTGATTGTTTTAAGAATACTGAGGCCTTGAAGGCTCCTACAAACTGTGCAATAACAGCGATCCTGCAGATGCAATTCATGCAACACTGCGAGAGCGGTCAAATAAAATCCTGTTCTCAATCTGTGTCAGACAGCAGGCAGTCTGTTATAAATTAACATTAACTTAAAATAGCATTCACATTGTACAATTTACCTTGCACGGCAGCTGGATTCTGGGGGTTAGGGTTAGGGCACAACAATCCGTCTGTTCAGGCTTCAGCGACCTGCGAGGAGCTACTGGCAGCTACAATCATGGTTTAGGTGCCTGTTCACAGAGGGTTTCTTCAAAACAACAATGGCGGCTCCTAAGGAGGTTAGCAAAGATGCTGTAATAACATCAGTTATATCAGAACTGGAGAGTTTTTCTTTATTGAAAGAAGAGCAAAGGACAGCACTGAAGGCTTTTCTCAATGGAAAAGATGTTTTCGCTCTTCTCCCGAAAGTCTTTTTTGAAAGTGCGTGTCCTTTTCCTTCTCAGGTGGTTCTGCGTAAACAAACCATCTGGAGCGTCAGGTTATTGTGCGATGATTGTCCAGTGAATCGCAGAGCTACAATTCAGTCAACATGTGTCGTCCGTCTGCTACATACGCCAAGTTTCCGAAACCGACAATAATACCTGCTTCATGTAGCGCAGTGGAAATATGTATAGTTTACACTCTCTTAAGCTCTGTCTTTAAATTCTACTTCTACTTCTGTCTTTTTTCTCAAGGCCCTGTCACACAGTGCCGTATGGCAGAAACGTATGCTGGCGCATATGAAAATTAGCATTCAGCGTTCAGCAACGTACACCAGCGTATTGCCAATATTCCGTATACACCGGAAAACATTTCCGCCATATGGCGAAGGAATACGCTAGGAATGCGTTATGCATCTGTTGGGCATTCGTCGAATACGTTAGCCATTCGCTCTGATACGTTTTGTATAAGTACGTGATACGCTATCAATAGGCTCTGTATATGTTCATATACGTTGTAAATGCTCATTTCCATATGCGCCAGCATACGGCACTGTGTGGCAGGGCCTTTATGTGTAACCACTTGCAACACCATCAACGCTATGGGGTAAGGCTGTCAGAATGTGTAAGTTATAATTACGATTGTACGATTTATCACATCTCACCCCTCTCTATGACATCAGGCTTTTCACCCCACCTTTGAGTGAGCACGTATGAAAAAGATATAAACATTTGCCTTCTGAAAGAAACCACTCCCATCAGGCTATGTATTTAATGTGATTCATTTTTATAATAATTGATTTGCCAGGTCATTTTAAGGATCCCTACAGCTTTGCTGAATCCCTCACAGATACCTCTGAGGAGCCATGACAGAATATAGTGATTTTAGATTGTTGTAGATGTTATTCATGAGCCCAGAAGCATTGCACTTTGATATTTATTTTTTCTGGGAGTGAATAAAATGATGATGGTCACTGACCGTGGTCCTGATCTCTGTTTGACCTACCAGTGACCTCACACACATCCCGCATGCTCCAACACATCACTTCTATATCATTTTTTGATAACTATCATGCAAAAAAAGGATTTGTGCATGTGTTGTGTGTGTGTGTGTGAGAGAGAGAGAGAGAGAGAGAGAGAGAGAGAGAGAGAGAGAGGAAGAGAGAGGAGAGAGAGAGAGATAGAGAGAAGAGAGAGAGAGAATGATAGTGTGTGTGAGCGACGAGAGTAGAGAGAGTGAGAGCGAGAAGAGAGAGAGACGAGAGAGATAGCGAGAGAGAGAGAGAGAGAGAGAGAGAGCGATGGCTAGTTGAAATGCGCGGTGCATTCTTCTGTGGAGGGCGAAGCGAGCAGCCATTCGCAGGGCAGCCGGATTGCTCTAAATATCTACACTGTTCATTCAACCTTTATCGCTCACTGGGACGAAATCTGAATTCATTTCTTAATTTCCTGCAAAAAGAAAATCGTTGCATTTTATGTACCGGGTGGAACTCCGCAACATTTTGTCCAAACTGCCTTTCGGGTGGAAGTTGTGTTGCCTGGAGCCACCGGGGACTCTTGTACCTTCGCTGATTTGTCCCCTGCGGAGTGTGAAGTCTTTCATCAGCCAGGAGGATTCACAGAGCAGGAGTTGCATTTGGAGAATATCGATGCAGTGGTAAGATTTGGCAAAAATGCATGAATTAGAATTGTATTATCTCGAATTAAACATCAGGTTTTTGCACGGACGTGGATGTCTCGAAGGGTGTTTGGGAGGAGAATCCCGGGATCTTGCGGCATGTGTCGGCTGGGCTCAGTGAGGAGATTCCTCACAACGCGCAGTTTGCACAATTGCTGCAAACGGACAACGTTAAGCATCGAACATGAGATTATATAAATACATTGCAAGGGAATATTAGAGGAAAACAGCTCGTTGAAGATATCCACAACATATATATATATATATATATATATATATATATATATATATATATATATATATATAGTATATATATAGTATATATTTGACCACATGCATGAAGAGGCTCAACCCTTAAGTCTGTTTGGGCGGTTACTGAATGATAATGAAGTATAGAGCAAGGACACAAATGATGTAAGAGATTTCCTTCTATGTCTATGTCTGTGTTATTCAAACAATAATGCATGCATTATATATAACAGCAGTGTCTGGAACCAGACACAGCAGGCCTGTAACATATTGGCTTTTGCAGGCATTACCCAACAGTAACGTCAATATGACCCTTTATTCAAAGCATTTAAGGTTGTAATATTTGGGATCTTGCATTCCTGAAAATCTATCAAATCCAGGCCTTTGGGTTACATCTGTGAGTGACCTTGTAATGCATCCTACTGTCACTGAATCACAATTGGTGCTTTCTCCTGTCTGCTTGTATTTGGATTATTTAGAGGATTAAATGAAAAGCAATAAAAAACCTTTCAATCAGAGCCGTCTTTATGCAGTTATCTGCTCTGCTTGACAGAGGTGAGCTTCCTCTTAGCGCCTCTCACTACTTAATGTTTAATCTTCATGTCTGGTCAAAAACAAAGTGTGTGAAGGCACTTGTGTGTTACCTATTTCTGCATGTTTTGTGGCAACAAGCAAGGCTCATGTTGAGCTATTTGTTTACATTTCTGAATGCTCAGCTGCAGCCTCATTCATAAAGAGTGATGAATGAGAGGCACATCCGCCCTGAATTCTGATTCAAGGCCAAACAGGTGCTATAAGTATGGTTTTGTAAAACAACAGTGAAGCGATCAATGCTGGCAAACATCTGCACGAGCTTGTTTAAATATCCACGCAGGTTGATCCACATGTGGAAAACCACAACATCCTGTTTGGATTTTCTTGACAAACATATCCACAAAACATCATTAAGATGTTGCTGCTAAGATAGTGGACCAAAACATTCGCAGGATAAGTACACGAGTAACAGGGACAAGCTTTTCGGTCTCTCAGATCTCTGTGATGCTGACATTTAAATGGCCCAATTAGCCTTGTTGTGTTGGCTGGCCTGAGCAGCAGAGGAGGGAGAAAGTGAGGGAGGAGAGGAGAGGACATTAGGCGGCGGGCCCAGTCTCAGCACGGCAACCCTGTAACACACCCAATACATCACGCATGAGCCGAGTGTCATTTAGTCACATCAAGGAGATCCTGTTATGGAAAGCTAGATTAGACTTCTTACGTTTTGTCTTTAGTTGGGGGGAATTTCAATTTGAACAATGTTTATCCACAAAATGTGTAACGTTGGACCAGAGTGTGATGTAGCAGAGTGTAAAAGGTTAATTCATCCTTATTTGTTTCCTGAAATTTTGAAAAAAACTTATTTTCATATCTTAAGCATGATATATTGGTAAGAAACATGAGCATCCGGAGCGTTGAGAATCACAATATTTTGTTCGGTTGAGTTTAGTTTCTTACATGCATTCACATCTCACATTTGCACTAGTTGCATTATTGTGTGCATGAAAACATATTAATATATCAACCGAGGACACACTTCGGTAAGCAACAACTGTCTCGTCGCACAGAGAGGCTTATTGATATGCATGGATATGGAAGTGTTTCCTGAAACATAAATTCATGTTATAAAAGGATATTCTACCACTGACAGCATATTTGGCATGATGTATATATATATTTGGTGCAACGTAACGTTGTGTTGTGGGTCATTTAATCTTTGTGCTCATTTCTGTCATCGTAGGAAGAGCACAGGGGTAATTGTATAACAGCAATGGTATGGTAACGGGTATTGTATATCCTGGCGTGGCTTACTGGGATATTTGAATGGATCAGAGCCATCCTTGATGTTAATAATTACACTGAGGTTTCCCTGCTATTATAAGTCAAAATGTGTGCAGTGAAAAAGGTCTAATGGCCATTAAAGCTCAAAGATTCAGTTTATAATAAGCCTCTTTCATTTTGCACCTCACTGTGCCAGAATTGCATTACTGCCAATAGTCCCCATGTCTGTAAAAATAGGGCCCGATGACTGTTAGATAAAAGTAACAGAAACCTAGTAACTTGTATTTTTCCCTGGAGCTTCAGTTGTCAATAAAGACCAAGCTAAAACTGTGGTGTTCTCTCCTGTCGTGTGCTTGACCAGACATGTTGACGGGAGGTCACAGTTTAACTCACGCTCAGAGCAACAATAGTGCTGGTCAACGCAGTTGCAGAGAGGAAATTGCAAGGATCATGGCCTTGTGTAGCAGAAGTGTGTGCAGAGAAAAAGAGCATACATTTTTTACGTGGTGTCTCTGGCTAAATATTGAAACCAAATGACATGCTTTTACATTCCTGATATTGCATTGAACTTCCTGTAGAGAGTACTGAAAAGCACACTTGATCTTTGACTTGTACGGCAGTCTGGATTGTCAGCAGGCACTTGGCGCTGAAGCGATCATTCGGTCAGTTGGTACTGGTGTTTGGCAGCATGGTGCAGCCCTGCAGGAGACTACGCTGTCTCGCTGCTCACTGGGTCATGTTGGGAAGCTGTCGCAGGACTGAGACTGAGGCTTCTTCGGCTGCGTGGCTGTGTCACAACGCCCTGCTTCTGCTCCTTTTCTGTGTCACACCTGCTCTGCATGTGATACAAGACGCTCTACTTATTTTTGCCACCATGCATCGGTTGAACCGCAGCAATGGAGGAAGTATTCAAATACTTTTTTTAAATCACAAATACCACACAAAGTAAAAGTCCTACATTCAATTAAATCTGCAATAGGTCAATATTTGGCCACTATGTGCAGAAAAAGGTCAAACAAAAGACACACCAACACTCAACGCCTCCTTATTTGTTGACATGGCTGACATGTAAGCAAACCCTCCTCCCACACTCAGCCCAGCAACATTATGTCCCATTGGAGTGTTTGTGTCCACCTGAGGAATACAAGTCTAATATTCTTTGCTGTAGATCTCATCACACTAAAACAATTTACAATAGTACAGTATGTAGTTTAGCACATAATTATCTAAAATGTAATTAATCAAAATACATAAACTCCTACGATTTTTCCAGACTATCATCGCCCTGTCAACATGACCAACAACCTCACGTTTTACCAAATTCACTGTGTTTATCAGGCCCTTATACACAAGTTCAGTACCAGTACTTAATTCTTAATTCTTGGTTTATCGTGGAGGGAATCAGACAGGATCTGGGTCTGAGTCTCTGAGGAGGATTTGTGATGTTATTTGAACTATTCCTTTTATTTTTGTTCGTGTCTTGGCCTCAGTCTCGTGACTACGCAGCACCCCAGTGAATTGTGAGAAAAATGGAACATAATGGGAGCGAGAAACCAGGACAGTTTTCATACTCGCTCTCTCTCTCTTCCTCTCTGTAATAAGTTCACCTCCCTCTCCCCCCCTCCCCAAAATAATGAAGACTAAGTCATGTCTGTGTATATTAATTCCTCCCATAATTCCTTGGGCTAAATATAGAGTCCGAGACAAGAGTGACTTACTGTGATATTCACTGGGAATTAGACACTCCAGTGCTGGATTAACACATTAAATGACGATTCTTGAAGCAGCACGGAGAAGAATTCCTTCTGTTTTCTTCAATATTCTGAAGAAAGAAGCAGGCAGTGTTGATGCGTAGATGAGAGGCAGAAAGAGAAGAAGAGCTTGTGGTTGGTGAGTAGGGGGATAAGCCAGTGCATGCCTCTATGCTCCAGGCCACAACAGCTGTCAAAGCCTGACCAGAACATCCTGAGGGACAAAACTGCTCTCAGTGGCCCACCAAAAACAAACACGAAGACACTCATCAAGGTGGCTCACTCTTTCTTTCTTTCTTTCCTCTCACTTTCTATATCTCCATCTCTTTCCTTTCCTTTTCTGTCTAATGATGCGTCTCATCGCAGGGCTTTCAAAGCTTTTCTCGCGTCAGTGCGGCAGCGCTATAGGTGAGTGATCATTAAGAAAGCCTCGCTCCTCTTTCCCCACTTATTCCTGAGAGAAATAATTCCTCTTCTCCCGAGAGGAATGGTTTCTTTTAACACAAACACCCACACACATTCCTCTTCTTCTCTCAGCCTCTGTTTTTTTACTTTTTCATTTCCGTTTCGTTTATCTTCCCCCCTCTTGGGTGCAACTTTACACCAAGTATTTATTAGTGCTATCATAAAGCTTAAGTAAAGACCTGTGTGTAGAATGTGTGGAGTGAACATGTGTGTGTGTGCATGTGTGTTTCTTTAATTATATGTGTGCTCTTTAGATAGAGCATCAAACATCACACACACTCAAGCTGACAGTGTTGAACATTAAAGCCGTTGAGACTCATTAAGTCACTGATTACAGCTTGGGGAGGAGAGTCCTGTGCAGCCACACACACACACATACACACACACACACACACACACACACACACACACACACACGCTTCCTGAAGATTTTTCAAATTTGTAGATAACTATAAACAGACATATCCATGTATAAGCTCATGTGTATTATTATTGTGTGGACTTTTCTTATTTACTTACTTACTTATTTATTTACTGTACTGTTTGATATTATCTTGAGTCTTGGAGGTTTGACCAAGCGACAACCTACGTACCTGAAAAGTGAAGCCAATGCAGAAGTTCCTTAAACCTACATTCTCAGTGAAAAGTCCAATTGTATCAAAGTCTAGAAGAAAATGACCCCAACTTCTAACTTGATTTATTACTTCAGTAAACAGGTAAGAGTTTTTTTAGGGTAAAAATAAATGATAAAGCAGGGTATGTTTAGGGTGTAGCTACCTTGTGATTGACAGGTCACCATGACAGTGTTGTCCAGTTTGAGTTTTTGTCTTAGAACTTTAAACCTTTCCACAGTGTGCTTTCACTTCATGAAAATTAATTGTAACATTTTGTCGCCTTAAAATGTCTTATTGTGTGTTCGGTTGTACTTGTGCTCCACCCTCCTCTGTCACTACTGGTTCCAAAAAAACAAGATGGCGACGGCCAAAATGGCAAACTCGAGGCTTCAAAACGGTCCACAGACCGATGGGTGATGTCACGTTGACTACGTCCACTTCTTGTACACAGTGTATTGGTGTGACCCTGTCCAGTTTGCTGTAACCACACCTGTCTGTGGGTGGGACTTTGATGACACACACCTGAGTGTCTGATTCCTTTTGTACCCGATGAAAGAGACTGTGATATACTGTAATATGGAAGACATTATGAAGGGAGCAGACCACAGTGTTGTTAATCCTTTGGGAGGTAGTTTTCATAGTTACAGATTTTTGGACTACATATGTGTGTGTATTTTCACAGTAAACACAAAATCTGGGATTTGCATTGTATTCACTCTAACATTGTTCTCATCATTGTGCTTTTCACTTTATGTTACCAGAAGTTGTTCTGAGCTCTGCTTGTTTGGCTTAACAGCTTTAGGAATATGCACCATGTGAGCCCATTGTAAATGAAAATAATATACATACTGTAGGTCTAGAAATAGATTTCAATACAGGCTCCTATACAAGATAGGGCCACAATGTGAGCTAATAGTGGAAGACGTGTTGATATTGTAGCTGTGCTCATTCGCTTTGATTAAATTACCAAAACCAACTGATATGCAGGCTTTGGGGGGCTTGTTGGAAAGAAAAAGGCATGTGTGCTGTTATTAACTTATTCTTTGACATTTAAGTCATAATTTCCCTGTTTTATTGATTCTTTGTGGAAAGAAAATGTTATACTCCTTAGGACTGCATGTCTTGCTTCAGTGCGTTCTCTTGGCTGTCTCCACGAGGCTCTCGGTTCAAAATTCATCTTTGCTCAACTCAAGTGATCAGCAAGTTGAATCACTGATGCACTGCGTTTGGAAGTCATTATACTAGCGCTGTGCCATCACCCTGTTTTGACACACCATTGCTCTCACAAGGTGTGTTTCCATCCACTTATTTGTATGCAAATGTTTGCTATTTACAATTGGCTGAGGACATGTTGATGAATTGATAAAAGAAAAATGCGACAAAATGCAATGGACTTAGCGAATAAATAATGACGTACATGAACCTCAGGTCATTTATAGACTACATTTGGATGGAAACCTGGCTATGGACAGTTTACATTTGTAATCGCTCTGCTGAGTCTTTATTCTATCACCCACATTGGACACTAGCGTCCCATCCTTTTTTGGGGCACATTGTGGTGCAATTGTGCCCAATGGAAGGCTGATGTGACCGTACATTAAGGGTTCAAGTGTAAGTGAGTGGGCTTTCAGTTCTGGAGAAAAAAGCTTATTTAACTGACAGAGATTATTTAAAGATGAATGATTTTATTGTTTGGATGTTTTAGTTTAGCTAATAGAGCAGCAGGAGGTTGAAGATGAGAAACTTTGAGTTCCAATTTCATAGAAACTGCTTCACTTATAGTTTTGCTCTCTCCATGTTTTTCTTCTCTTTTTTTAAACACAAGCGCACACACACACACACACACACACACACACACACACACACACACACACACACACACACACACACACACACACACACACACGCTGAGACGACTCTCACTGTGGCAGGTTGAGATACCATCAGTGTCTTCTTGGTGGTTTGAAGCAACATGTGAGTGTTTTGTTTTCCTCAGAAATGAATTAATGGCAGTTTGTGCTCGATCACTCACCATGAAAGCTTTTCTATGGAGGAGCATCAGCAGCCATTATGGTGGCCTTGGCAGAGTTGCAGAATCCCATTCATGTTGTGTCTTGCTCTGTTATTTTTCTGATGTTTATTTTGTTTGTGTGTGTGTGTGTGTGTGTGTGTGTGTGTGTCTGTGTGTGTTTCTGGGACTCACTCAAGCAAAATATGAATGAAGGTACTGTCTGTGTGGGGCTGTAATTCATTAATATTCAGTATGTGCAGAACTCAGTTTGCATGTAGAAATGTCTGTTTCTACTGAAATACAGACTAAAGTTTGAGTTGAGTTTAGTTTACATGAAGGTTCAATGTGATGAAATGGAAGGGAATCTATTTACAGTAGAGCAGAAGGATCTTCCAGGTCCACGTGGTTCAGTTCAGATCCAAACTCAGCAGCTATCTCAGCTGTTGCTCCTGACAACGGCAGGAGGAGGGGCTTGCTGCTGGCAGCGTTTTGGTGAAGGAGGAACGTCAAGCTGCCAAACTCTCCGACGAGGCCCGACTGCTCAGTCCTGCTACTTGGCCATACTCATGCGAACCCTCTGGGCCTGCAGAGTCAGGCTGCATCCATGAGGACACACAGATACTTGCACATGAGCTCATTACAGACACGCAATTTGACATGCTTGTTTTCACATACAGTTTGAAAAGTCAATCTTTGTATAGGAGATCTTTGTAACAGCTGCCTACAGTTTCTGGAAGTGAAAATGAGGTAAAAGGCATTAATGGAGTATTTTCTGTGTTTTCAAACAGTATTTCAATAAAGAATTCATAGCAGCACAATTCTTCCACATGCTTGTCAAAGAGTAGATGTGTCACAGAGAGAAAAGTTATTCATTTCATTATCTGATTTTTAAAAAACATTTTTCAAATCATCCTAAAAGTGTCTAAAATACAAAGGTATTCAGTTTACTATCACACAGCAAAAAGCAGCACATGTTCATGTTTTACAAGCTGGAAATAAGGCAATGTTTGATCTTTTTTCTTGAAAAATGACTTTATTGATCTGTAAAGTTGCCAATCAACTAAACAATCTTAGTTCAGATCACACACAGTATGCGTTTTCTTACTAATGGACAACTGCTAAAACAAATGGGTCAGTACATTTCTATTGAATTTGATGGGGAACGTTGGCTGAAGGCCAAGCAACAAGGGATTAGTTTGTTGATCCAGGAATTTAAAAAGGATTTCCCAACACTGTGAGATAGGCCATGCTTTGTTAACATTTTCAACATTTCTTCTCATGCCCTAATGCACTAACTTAATGGGAAAAACATTTCTAAACATTTTTCTATGATTAAAATAGGACATTCAGATTGTCCAGAGTCTCTTACACTCATACGACTATGCTGGCATGGTGCTGTGTTTTTGTACACAGTGAAGCACAGCAAGGTAAGATGAGTTGTTTACGACTTGTTGCTGGTTCACCAAAACACTATATCATTTCACCCGCTGTCACCCGCAGCTCTTCATCCAGCAGCTATCTGCGATATTTAAAACTGATTCACCCACCCTATGATGCCAAATATTTCCATATTGTTGTGTTGTCCAATATTTTATTGAAAAATAACACCACCAACACTAAACATTGCATTTCCTATAACTTCTTCACAGTAAAAGCAGCAGAAAATGTACGGCTTGCATCAAAAGCAACTTTAAACTGCTGCTCTCCCCTGCTGTGAGGACACAGCGGTTGCAATGTGATTACATTTGACAAATTGCGCTTGTGAAGATGATATCTTTTGATGATAGTGTTTGAACATTTTACTGTCATGAACAACTGCACTAACCTAAATAGATTAAAGAGGAACATTGGTTACACGTATCCCATATTTACTTTGAGGCAGATCCAGATCCAAAAGGAGTTTAATGGAGATTTTCCAAACATTTGTCATTGTTAAAACTTATCTGAGTGCTCTCCAGTTTGGATTTGCACCATAGAAATATATACAAAGATCTCATAGGAAAAATACTCTGTAGTGTAATGTGTATGTCCTGGTGAGATATAATGTAGACATGTGGACATCCTGTTTCTTAATGCCCCACACTCTTGTGTTTTTCAGATTCCAAGGTGAGCTGATCCCCTGCCGTGCGAGAGCTCGATGTTAAGAAACCTCTCACTGAGAAACACAAAATGTCTGCTGCTAATATCAAGCCCGCTGATCCTCGCCCTCCTCCTCCTCTTGCCCTCGGTAAGCTGATTTTAATTATTTTTCATTATTCTTTTTTTGTACCCTTTTAAAGGATAAAATGTCTAATCTTCCTTCACTTTGTGTGAATAAGCTCACTTGTGCATGTATAGCTAAAACGATCCACATGCAAACAGACTCAGCAACAGGTGGAGCTTCACGTGAATAAATTCAGCGAACAGGTGTTGAGGCCTGATTCTCATGCACGTGTACAGTCGTTCAGCCATATGGAGTGTCTGCATCAATAATTCATTGATGAGTGAGTTGCAGGAATGATGGATAAGGATGCATTCTCATTATTTATTCATTGTTTATTCAACAATTTTTCCTCTGTCTGTTAAATCTGCGGCAAAGGTTCTCAATACCATCCTCTCATTCTCCTCTAATTCTCCTCTCGCTCTCCTCTCGCTCTCCTCTCGCTATCCTCTCGTTCTCCTCTCGCTCTCCTCTAATTCTCCTCTCGTTCTCCTCTCGCTCTCCTCTCGTTCTCCTCTCGTTCTCCTCTCGTTCTCCTCTAATTCTCCTCTCGCTCTCCTCTCGTTCTCCTCTAATTCTCCTCTCGCTCTCCTCTCGTTCTCCTCTAATTCTCCTCTCGTTCTCCTCTCGTTCTCCTCACGTTCTCCTCACGTTCTCCTCTCGTTCTCCTCTCGCTCTCCTCTAATTCTCCTCTCGCTCTCCTCTCGCTCTCCTCTCGTTCTCCTCTCGTTCTCTCTCACATTCTCCTCTCGCTCTCCTCTCGTTCTCCTCTCGTTCTCCTCTAGTTCTCCTCTCGCTCTCCTCTCGTTCTCCTCTCGTTCTCCTCTAGTTTCTCCTCTCGCTCTCCTCTCGTTCTCCTCTCGTTCTCCTCTCGTTCTCCTCTCGTTCTCCTCTCGCTCTCCTCTCGTTCTCCTCTCGCTCTCCTCTCGTTCTCCACCCCCCCCACCCCCCCCATCTCGTTCTCCTCTCGTTCTCCTCTCGTTCTCCTCTCGTTCTCCTCTCGTTCTCCTCACGTTCTCCTCTCGTTATCTCTCGTCGTCTTAATTTCTCTCGCTCTCTCGATCTCTCGCTCTCCGTGACATTCAATAACAGTTTGCTTCCAGAGAAAGTATCAACCACACAAATTCATAAAACGTCTGCTATCAGAGGCATCTGTAGTCTATGGATTCTTGTATTGCAAAGCACTATAATTTGGAGGTGGACTTTACACAATACTTACATACTGATCCAGGGAAGTAAGCAGAACTAAACAAGCTGCTTTTCCTGCAGTGGATTCAGAACTAGTAGATAAAATCTGTAAAATCTGCAAGCTAAAAGCTTAGAGTGAAAATGAAAATGAAATAATGCAATTAAACAGCATAATTCATGATATATCAGAACTAATCAATGTTATTTTGTTGACCAATAGGGTGCAGCAATACAGGTTGTTAGCAAGCATTTGACTGCTTACTCAGCCAGCAGATTCGAGTCAACATGATCATCTATTTGGAGATTGAAGAGATTGTGTTTCTGGCCACCTGACAAAAGTTCAATATTCACTTCCCTTTAGCTCCGCTGTGGTTTCCAACAGCTTAGACAAATATCTGGCTCTTCTGCTGGTAGATGTTTCACTTTCTTCACCAGCTAGTCTCTAAATTTGTCTGTCTACCTTTTTGGTGCTGGACAAGCAGTGTACAGAGGGTTTCATCAGAGCAATTTTGAAAACAGTTGAGAGCCGGAAAACCAAAACAATGAGCTGAAAGACATTAAAATGCAAGGAGAGTGGCCCAGAAAACATTAGTCTGACAGGTGACGTGGGCTAAAGAGTGACAAAGTCCTTATAGAGAGGAGGTTGTGGCGGATGAATGGTTCAAAAACAGGATATTCACTCAAGAGATTGGGTTTTGTGTCACGTGTGTAACCAAAAATCAAAGCTGTTATTTTTAGAGTTAGTTGTTGTTTAAAGCTGAATGAACGTAAAGCTAACTTTAGCTAGAACGTCTAGGAAGGACAACCTTCTGATGGCCAGGTAAAGTCTCTGACGTTGCCACAATTTTAATTTTAGAAATATTTTTTAACCATAACGTGATGTCTTGATTGGATGTTCAACATTTCAATCTTTGCTGAGGGAAACTACAGTCAGGGGATACTTCTCTGTGGTTTTGTCACAGTTGTGTTGACTCCAAATAATCTAGAGGGTCGTGAGAATATTTGTTTTGGTTCGACGGGAGAACGGAACCACAATCAAAATAAAGGTTTTCCATTTTGAATTTACTCGAGCACATCCATGAAGTGTGTCACTATCGCCATGGTGACTGTGATGCTGCACTACTGTCACGACGCTGGATTTGCGTTTCCTGTTTTATTTTGAAATGTTCTCTTCCCCTTGTCTTCTCATGTCTTGTATTACTTCCTGCCCTTGTTCTGCATTTGGGTCCTCCGTTTCACCGTCATAACAACTACCAGCTTCTTAATATTTAGATTGAGCTAATTAAGACTTGGATTGCTGTTAAATATTACTATTGTATTGTTTAACATGTCAATACATTCATGCACTTAAAGTAATTCCAGGACTTATTTTCATTCATACTAATTAAGTATTTCATACTTATACAACAGCAAAATACAAAAGGGTATTAATTTTATTCTATGTGTCTTAAAAAGCCTTCAAACCCCACGCACATACAGCAGTCATTCGATCCGTTAATATAAAGAGAAGTTGATCGGTGGAGCTTTATAGCAATATCAAAGTGTTTTCTTCCAAATAATATGAAGGACTATTGTCTACAATGTCTAACTAATGATTTAGGATGGAATAACATCCACATTCACAGAACAGATCCAGGAAATCCCATCAATCCAACCATCTGTGCTTATACTGCCAGTGCATTAAATTCAATTGTACCACTGCAGGCATGGTGCTGTTGCTCGAGAGTGCAGCACATAAATCATCCAGCAGATTCGTTGATACAGAGAGTGCATCAACACTTTTTCCACACAATGCCCCGGAAACAATTTCATCTCTATTACTCTGGTAAATCTTTGATGCATGAAACCCAAGCGAGTGCTGTTGACGTCAGTGGATGAGCGCTCAACTCATCCTCTGCTACATCTCATAAAGCTGTAACGCGGCGTCTCCCGGACTGACGCACAGCACATGATCCCCCTCCCCTCAGGGGTGCATTGTGCAGCTGTCAGAGGGGGGCTGTGAAGGAGGCTGTGAAGGAGGCGTCTCTGGACGCGACCTTCTTGTCTGGAGAGACCCAGCTCTGGGACTCGGGCTGATCCCTGGCCTCGATTGTGTTGACGCCGCTGGAGAGCTACAAGTTTAAACAGTCACCTCTGTGTTTCTGTCTACCGTTCTTAAAAGATGGGAGTAAGGCTTGGCACGGTCCGGTGTGAAAAGTGCACGTCTGAAAGGCTTCCCTGCCTTGTTTTCATTAGAATAATGCCCCTCCTCTGGGTCAGTTGCTTGGGGAGAGTGCCAACAGCTCTGAAATGGTTTGTTTAATTGGCTGAGTGTTTAAACAGATCCCAGAGCTAAGACCTCTCCCACACTGTGGTGTGAACCGCATGGTGAAGCTAATGAAGCAGCCTCTTCCATTTTACCTTTGGGTCCTTCCTCTGTGCTCTGATGTAATCTTCAGCCACTTGACTCTCTCTTTCTGTGTGTGTGTGTGTGCGTGTGCATGTGCGTGTGTGTGTGTGTGTGTGTGCGTGTGCGTGTGCATGTGCGTGTGTGTGTGTGTGTGCGTGTGCGTGTGCATGTGCGTGTGTGTGTGTGTGTGTGTGTGCGTGCGTGTGTGTGTGTGTTGTTTTCCAGGTTTCCAGCCAAGAGGTCCCTTCTAACTGTGTGATCAAGAGGGAGCTGGAAAAGTGCATGGAAATGATGGCCTCGGACGATCCTGGGAACGACCCAGAATATGGTAGGTTTTTGAGAGTATGTTTGTGTAACATTTAATCTCTTGCCCTCATTTTAACCACTATTTTGTTGATGTTGTAACAGTTTTCATCTCTGGCTGATGAAAAATTGAATAAACACAGAGATTATTAACAAGAATATCTTCAGGGTCGACATACTAATGAGTGGAAGATAATTCTACAAATGGTGGTTGACTCTCACCGGCTTGTGTGCAAAAAGACTTCACAGTTTGCCCGCATGTGTGTCTGTGTTTGATTTGTAGCATAAAAGAAACTAAAGCAGGAACAACAGAGAAGTTCAGCAAAGCAAATAAATTATTATGTGTCACTCCAATGTCAGGCGGGGGCTGAGGCTTTAATTGGCAGCATCTCATGATGATGATCCTTAAAATGAAAGTTGATGGTTGAGACAGTGAGTGACAGGCGTCTCTCTCACTGATTATATAACGGATGATGGGAAATTCAAGTGAAAAGCTTTGTGACAATTCTTCCTGTTGAACCTTCTTTAGTCTCTTTTGGTTTTGAGATGCCTTCCAAAGACAGAGGTACAAGGCAATAGTTCTTCTTCCTCTTGTGTTAAGATAAGTTGCATGTTAAATCTTGTACACAGGGAAAGCATTACTGAACTGATTGGTTGAAAATTAAGTACAGTATATATGTACAGAATATGTGCAGTAATGTGTCTCATGCTGGCCCCTCCCGCGGGTTTACACTCGGCCAATAGACTTTATATTGCGATGACATTACAGATTTATAAATTGCTCTACTTGGCCCGACGAGCGTTTCACAAATATGATAATCATAATAGAAAGAGTCATAACTGACTTTTTGGGCTGCAGGAGGATTTTTTGCTGCAATACCGTAATTTGCCACTGGGCAAAATTGAAAGCAAGGCTGTATCCAGATCTTTTTATACATCCATGGGCATTTCTTTTATCTTGTATTATAAATGGAACAACATCATGTACTTATTGGATTTTCCAACTAAATTCAAAATTTGAGTTTCCAGTCCCAAAGAGTACAAAAGTAAATTAATATATTTCAAATACTAATGTAATTTAGCCTATAAATGCTAAGTCTATTACACACTTTATAACAATTTACATCTGGAGAGGCCACAGGTGACTTGTACATCTTTCAACCTGGTTACATGATGAAACTATATCAGCTGTCTGAAGAGTAGCACACATTGTTGCTATGTCAAACTGAGGAATGGTTGTGTTAAATCTGCACTGCTAACTAGCGCTGTCTTTTTCAACATGTTATTTGGGTTGGAGTTACACGCACTAGTTTGCCTCGTCAAGTATTGGATGCAAAGCAGAGCTGGTTAAGATGTCACAAACTAAATTTGGAAATCAGACCTTCTTTAAGCTTCGGCATTGCTGTCTGCACCATTAATGCAAACCCACAAGACTGTCCCCGACATCTCAGCCATAAATCAGGCTTACATGCAGTCATTTTCCCAGGTAATCTCCATGATTGTGTCACGTCTAGACAGATTTCTAAATTTGGGATTCCCAAAAAATGTATCACAATAACCAGTCTCAACCAACATGAACATTGTTCATAATGGCTGCCGGTACGGGAGATGACATGTCGGCCCTCATATGAGAATTTAAAGAATCTGTAACTTGCCAATGAACATATGTCTCTTGCTGCGTTTGTCCACCTGTTTTGTCCACAGGCTGTCCGTGGATGTGGGACAACCTGACGTGTTGGCAGCCTGCCAGGATCGGTGAGGTGGTCGAAGTCAACTGCCCCGAACTCTTCTCTCAGGCCATTAGTGAAGAAGACTTTGGTGAGTTACTAAGGACTTCCCATTTATCTTTAGAAACTACTTCTGTTGACATTGTGAGGATCCCTGCTCGCATGTCTTGTTGCAGTGTGCAGATATTACTGTAAAATTTAAAATTCTCAAGTGCTTAAATGGGGAAATTGTGATGCTGTATAATCAGATTAAGTAAACTGTGCTGTTAGGGGGGAGGCCACACACAGTCATAACCATCAAACAAGGTTTATTTAACTAACAAACATAAGCATGACAAAGCAACTAATGGGATGTGTAACCAGGTATGGTCATCAGTTGTGTTAGCAGTGTGTGGATGGGTGAAAATATGGTGTAATGTGTTGTAAGATACAACAAAGCAAACAAAAGTAACAAATGCTGCAGCAGGCCAGTTG
This sequence comes from Cottoperca gobio, assembly GCF_900634415.1. Taxonomy (NCBI): domain Eukaryota; kingdom Metazoa; phylum Chordata; class Actinopteri; order Perciformes; family Bovichtidae; genus Cottoperca; species Cottoperca gobio. Next base: position 8,264,690 of record NC_041358.1, on the reverse strand, counting down.
AGAGAGGCCAGCTGTGAGAGCGAGCGGTCCAGCTGTAAGAGAAAGCTCTGATTAGAAGTGGGCCGTGCTTTATGGCTTTTGCAGGCCATGTGTGTGTGTGTGTGTGTGTGTGTGTGTGTGTGTGTGTGTGTGTGTGTGTTAAGGTCATTGTCAGGGGCTAGGGAATGTATTATGTCTATCATTGTCTTCACAAGTGCAGTGTGTGTTTGTGTGTGAGAAATCCGTTCTCTGTGTTATATTATACACATTTCAAATGAAGGGCTTCCTACTGCATTGGCAATGTTATATTATATTCAAAGGATTCAAAGGCTTTATTGTCTTTTTATTTAAATGTATTATTTATGTGCAAAAGCTACAGGTAAGGTAATTGCTGGCAATGAAAATCTAAAGTCCCAGGCTCCTCCAACAATGCAACATACAGTATACTTAAGACATAAAATGAAATAAAGTAATAAAATAGTGCAAGAGACATAATGGTGCAAGTAAAATGCAGGAAAAAGTAGAATATATACATATTCAATAGAATAACATAAAACAGACTGTACATTTTTAAATACTGTACAGTGGAACTCAAAACGGTATACTATAATAGTATATCAATATGTGTAATAAACAGTTGTATGAACTGTAAACATATGTAAGTAATGACATTTGGCAGAGCTCAGGAGTTCAACAGTCTTGTGGCCTGGTGATGTGAAATAATTCATGTTAGAAGGTCCACTTCTCTTTCTGATATCACACAATAAAGTGTCCTTTGTCCACAGAGCTGGGGAAGGTGAGTCGTAACTGCACTGAGTACGGCTGGACAGAGACCTTCCCTCATTACATCGATGCCTGCATGCCTGAGGAAGGGGGCAACAGCAGCCATCCGGTTAGTATATCTCTCTCTCATAGCCACAGTTTCAATTAAACATTTGAAATAAAAAACTCTTTTTGTGTACCTTGTGTTTCCATCTCAGGACATGTACTATGTGTCAGTGAGGGCTCTGTACACGGTGGGCTACAGCACCTCTTTGGTCTCCCTCACCACAGCCATGGTCATCCTGTGCAGGTTCAGGTGAGACGTTTGGTGGTCTGGGATGGTACTGCAGCAGGTCGGGGTGGTGTTGGGAAGAAACAGGTTTATCAGACAGAAAGGAAAACGCAGAGGAGAAGAAGTGGTTGATGTTTTTGCTTCCTTATAGAAATCTAAATCCCTTATACACAATCAAATAATTTCACTCAAGGATGAGGACATCCCTTTTAAGATGAAAAAAAAAGGTTAATAACATAAAATAACCTTTTACACAGAACATAGTTTAGCTCTAATTTTAATTACACATTGATTTATATGAAATGACCCTGCTCAGATATAGAAATACACTGGTAGGCCTGTAATTTGAGATCACACAGAGGCTTTTAGCACTAGTAACATTACTATGTGCTACTTCTAGTAATACTGTTACCACCACTATTATCACTGTTAATGCTTCTCATACCACTACTTATAAAGATGCACTTCTGCTGCTCTACTGAAACCACTATAGTACTACTGATACACTATTGGATCACCACTACTACTATACTGCCGGTATTACCTCAACTACTTCTACAGCGCTAATAACAAACAAACACAGGACTTTGTTGTTATGTGAAGCTACGTCACTGAGTCACATTACGTATGTAGCTTCTTTTGACCAAAATCCATACTGTTTTTTCTAAGTTCAACCAAGTAGTTTTGTTGTCTACACCTAACTGCCACATTATGTCATGTGTTATGTGATGCAAGGTCATTGAGTCACCTGTTAACCACGTTAACCACGCACAAACATTCTGCGCCAAGATATAACGCAATAATGCCCAAGCAGCAAAATATGACGAGTAGGGATGAGACCACGTTGAACAGTACTACTGTGATCACTACTGCCAGTACTACAATTAGTATCACTTATTTCATTACAATTGCTGCTGCTGCTGTTGCTTTGTAACGGCAACCACGAGTCCCTTGTGTGAATTAATACTGTAATGAATAACCGCGCCTTTATCAATGAATGACAACAGTACAAACATCAGTATATGGTTCCTCTGCATTCAGAGCTTTAATAAAAGATTATATGATATTCAGTGTATTCATGTCTGTTTTTCTACACAGGAAGCTGCACTGCACCAGGAATTTCATCCACATGAACCTATTTGTGTCGTTCATCTTGAGAGCTATTTCAGTCTTCATCAAAGACGGCGTGCTGTACGCCAAAGAGGACAGTGAGCACTGCTTCATACACACTGTGAGTAACACGCCTGCTCACGTGCCCTCCACGTATATTTCATGTTCTTGTGTTAACAGGTAGCTTGATTTGTACAAACATAACAAGGATTTGTTTTGTTTGTTTGAATTTCCTTGCTCAGGTAGACACTACATGTGAATAGGGTAACCATTTTAACTAACAGATATATCTTATTAAATATGTCCTTTGCACACATTTCCGGAAAAGAAAATGTGAACATTGGATAAAGCCTGGTTCAAAATGATTGTTTAATTTAGTTGACATCTTAGAGTCTAAAGTTGTTACTGAAGGAACTTTGGATATCTTTTTGCATTGCTCCATACATTTAAAAATACTGTCAACAGCCATTAAAAAAAATCCATTATTATCATGTTTTTATGAATAATACGTTATATAAATTAGGCTATGAAAGATGTATGGACAAACCCCGCTGTAAAAACCTTGAAAATAAAGATAGAAGTTAAACTGAAAGAGGTGGTGTATGTAAGAACTACTGAAGGGGACATTTCTGGTAAAACGCTGAGTATGAGGAAAATAACTAAATTCAAGAAAACTGTCTTTAAAGATTTGTATTATAACATCCCATACATTTTGCAAGATACTACAGGTGGAAAGGGTAAGCATCACTAACTAATAGATATAACCATGAAACATCGGCAGTTGATAAATTACATTAATGATGAGACATTATGTAATGTTTACTTTTGGTGAATTTAGAAGAAATCTGCAGACGCAAAAAAGATAAAGTGTAGTCAACACCTAAATGTATACTCTCAAAAATGACCAGTGCATAAAAAACAGTGTTTCCCTGTAGTGTCTCACCTTAACTGTGTCTTTTCTGACATGTTCCCATGTTGTCTCTTCTCTCCTTGAAGCTTGAGTGTCGAGCAGTGATGATATTCTTCCATTACTGTGTCCTCTCAAACTACTTCTGGCTCTTCATCGAGGGGCTGTACCTCTTCACTTTACTGGTGGAGACCTTCTTCCCTGAAAAGCGATACTTCTACTGGTACATCATCATTGGTTGGGGTGAGGCATCAACCACATCACACACACTGGAGTACTCATCGTTTCGGTGGATGCCTCGGTATTAACGTTTGTATCTTTGTTGTTTTTTATGTAACGACAGGAACCCCCACAGTGTGTGTGACCATTTGGGCGGTGCTGAAGCTGCACTTTGATGATGTTGGGTAGGTTATGGACAGCAGAGTTCAGTGTTTGTAAGTTGAAGTGTGTCTGATCATGCACTGAATGTGTTGTTTTATCACCCTCCTCTCTCAGGTGTTGGGACATGAATGACAACGCTGCCATCTGGTGGGTGATCAAGGGACCTGTACTCGCTTCAATTATGGTGTGCTATTATCGCTCTGTTTAAGTAGTGACAAGTAACAACAATTCTCACAATACCAAATATATATTTATTTGTTTGCATTACATTTTTTCTACAGGTCAACTTTGTGCTCTTCATCGGCATCATCGTCATTCTCGTCCAGAAGTTACAGTCCCCAGATATCGGTGGAAATGAATCCAGTATTTACCTGTAAGTCCTTTTATATTTTCTTTTAATTTAACATTAAAGTAATATGTTTCAATAGCTATACACTTGCGCTAATCATACAATGACTTCATCAGCACATATACAAAATATTTGTATTTATTTAAATGGGACATAAAGGCTCTTTTTCAGGAGGGGACCTTAAAGAGACAGGCGCTAAAACGCAGCATTTCAGACAGATGGTGAATACAGATATATTCAGACAGACAGTATGAGACAAAACTGTTTTTATTTTAACATTAAAGCATGTAAACAGGTTCTTGTAAAAACCCAAAATACAAGTATGAACCTGAGCATGATATGTCCCCTTTAATTTGTGATATACTCTTCTTCTACTGCTTGTAATAATGAATTCATTATTCATTATTTAAATTATTAATTTAATAATCTTCATTTTGATTTTGAAACACATTGAGTACACACATGTCATATATGAAATGTACTACATACATATACTTGACTTTACTTGTATGCATTTTTTAAAAGGACTACCATAAGTGTCATAAATGATTTGGTGTGTTATGGTCAGCGGTGGGAAGTCACTCTGACAAAGTAATCCATCACTAGGTAATGATTACTCTCGTAAACGCTGCAATGTGGTTACTTCACTCATTGCTCATTTTATGGACTGCTTTTACAGTCGAGGGTTAGGGATGTTATTTCTCCCTGTATCTCACTGTTGAAAATACATATACAGGACTGTCTCAGAAAATTAGAATATTGTGATAAAGTTCTTTATTTTCTGTAATGCAATTAAAAAAACAAAAATGTCATGCATTCTGGATTCATTACAAATCAACTGAAATATTGCAAGCCTTTTATTATTTTAATATTGCTGATTATGGCTTACAGCTTAAGAAAACTCAAAAATCCTATCTCAAAAAATTAGAATAGTTCCTCAGACCAAGTAAAAAAAAAAGATTTATAACAGCAAAACAAAATCAAACATTTGAAAATGTCCATTAATGCACTCAGTACTTGGTTGGGAATCCTTTTGCACGGATTACTGCATCAATGCGGCGTGGCATGGAGGCAATCAGCCTGTGGCATTGCTGAGGTGTTATGGATGCCCAGGATGCTTCAATAGCGGCCTTTAGCTCATTAGCATTGTTGGGTCTGGTATCTTTCAGCTTCTTCTTCACAATACCCCACATATTCTCTATGGGGTTCAGGTCAGGGGAATTGGCAGGCCAATCGAGGACAGTAATGCCATGGTCAGTACACCAGTTACTGGTGGTTTTGGCACTGTGGGCAGGTGCCAGATCATGCTGGAAAATTAATTCCTCATCTCCATAGAGCTTTTCAGCAGACGGAAGCATGTAGTGCTCTAAAATCTCTTGGTACACAGCTGCATTTACTCTGGGCTTGATGAAACACAGTGGACCAACACCAGCAGCTGACATGGCTCCCCAAACCATCGCTGACTGTGGGAACTTCACACTGGATTTCAAGCAACTTGGATTTTGCTCCTCTCCAGCCTTTCTCCAGACTCTGGCGCCTTGACTTCCAAATGAAATATAAAACTTGCTTTCGTCTGAAAAGAGGACTTTGGACCACTCTGCAACTGTCCAGTGCTTCTTTTCCATAGCCCAAGTCAGACGCTTCTTCCGTTGTCTTGAGTTCAGAAGTGGCTTGACCATGGGAATACGGCTATTGTAGCCCATTTCCCGGACACGTCTGTGAACAGTGGCTTTTGATACCTGGACTCCAGCTTCAGTCCACTGTCTTTGAAGCTCCCCCAAATTCTGGAAGCGACTCTTCTTCACAATGCTGTTAAGGCTGCGGTCATCTCTCTTGGTTGTGCAGCGTTTCCTGCCACATTTCCCCCTTCCAACAGACGTTTTGTGGATGTGCTTTGAAACTGCACTCTGTGAACAGCTTGCTCTTTGAGACATTTCTTTTTGTGTCTTACCCTCCTGATGGAGGGTGTCAATGATGGTCCTCTGGACAGCAGTCAGATCAGCAGTCTTCCCCATACTTGTGATTTAGTTTACTGAACCAAGCTGAGTGTTTTTCAAGGCTCAGGAAACCCTTGCAGGTGTTTCGAGTTAATTAGACGATTCAAGTGATTCGTTGAACACCCTACTAGTATACTTTTTCATGATATTCTAATATTTAGAGATAGGATATTTGAGTTTTCTTAAGCTGTATGCCATAATCAGCAATATTAAAATAATAAAAGGCTTGCAATATTTCAGTTGATTTGTAATGAATCCAGAATGTATGACATTTTTGTTTTTTTAATTGCATTACAGAAAATAAAGAACTTTATCACAATATTCTAATTTTCTGAGACAGTCCTGTAGATGTGTTAATGAGGGGACCAGCTGTCATGCACACAAGGCCAACATTTAGACTTCCATGATTAAGATTAAAAGTGCTGTTTAGACAGAATACTGTCATACCTGTGTGTGCTGATTTATAATGAGGAAATCCAGTCTTCTTATCATAATTCTGTGTGTTATTTTGCAGGAGGTTGGCCCGCTCCACTCTGCTACTGATTCCTCTGTTTGGGATCCACTACACTGTGTTCGCCTTCTCCCCTGAGAACGTCAGCAAGAGAGAGCGTCTGGTGTTTGAGCTCGGCCTCGGATCCTTCCAGGTGACTGTTTCTCCATCTGGATTTAGAAACGGACAATCTATGTACAAAGTGTGGAAAGAGTTAACTGACTGTAACAGTCAGTGGAGGAAGGCTGAAGATATTATCACAACTGTAAACTTAAGATTTAGACTCAAACTGGAACTGTATCCCAGAAATTAAGGGTTTAAACCTGAGTGCTGTGAAACTAGACTTTGAAAGAAGTTGAAAGCAACATTTTAAAGTTTTGACCTGTTGTTATAATAAAGACAAATCTGAGTTACTATTAAGTAAAAACAACAAATTACAATTTTGGAAACAGATCGTGCTGTTTTTATACACTTTAGTGTTTTGTTTCACACACAGCTGTTTTCTTTACACTGGATATGTTAGTGTGTTTGTCTCATGGTTGGACCCTGTGTGTCTCCTCAGGGCTTTGTTGTGGCCGTTCTCTACTGCTTCCTGAATGGAGAGGTAAACATCCTTTAATCAATCACTGACGACACTACACCAGCTCTCTGAAGTCACAATTTAATTAAACAGACATAACAACATTACTGATCTACAGCATATCCATAAGCAATAGATGAAGTTTGAAATGCTTATAACTTGTTTTATAGTATGGATAAGGCTCATAATTTACAACATTTGGATTCAAACTATTTCCTATTAAGAAAATATTGTCAGTTTTCAGTGAAAGTCTGTAAGACTCTACAACAATGAGCTTTAAATACAGCACAGACAGAGCTAGAGTGAGACGGAGTGACAGTGAGCTTGTCTCTTTCCGGCGAGGTCCATTAATAATGACCTTGTGAAGTATATCCCTCAAGGTGCAATCGGAGATCAAGAGGAAATGGCGCAGCTGGACGGTGAACAGGTACTTTGCTGTGGACCTGAAGCACCGGCATCCTTCGCTAGCGAGCAGTGGGGTGAACGGGGGCACGCAGCTGTCCATTCTCAGCAAGAGCAGCTCACAGATCCGCATGTCCAGCCTGCAGGCCGAGACCCCGGCAACCTGAAAACTAACGGCGAGGACGCAGTGCCAGGCAACGCCGCCGCCGCCTCTGGACCTGACGCCGCCAAACCTGCCACGCCCACCATCCTCCCAATGACCAGCCTCACCAACCCGTTCCTCAACCCGTACCCCAACCCATACCCAGACGAAACCATGATGGAAACCCAACTCAACTCCAGCGACCCAGAACAGCCTCTAGTCTGAACTGCTTTGCCCAAAACGTGACCCCAGCTGAATGTCAGGTGCCAAATCTCTTCATGTCCCGCCCTCTGACCCCGTTCAGGGAGAAAACTAACCCGTTCAAAGGGCATGATTAGGAATTCTAGTGTATATCGAGTGTGTTGTTGGGCTGTGACATGCAGAAGAAGCATCTCTCTGTATATATTGTATTAGTGTTTGTCTGGTGCTACAGTATTTGCTGCTGTATCGCACAGGGGGGCTAGTTTACTACTGCAGCCCCCTCCCACTGATCATTCCAGTCTGTCAGAGAACGTTTTTACATTCGTCCTCCAGTTTCACCCTTTTCTCAAAATGTGTTTTAGACTGTAACTATACACTGTATTCCTCTTTAGATGCAGACATTACAGCTGCTGTGCCATTTGAAATGACTTCATTTAAAACACTGGGCAGTGTAAATACCTTAAAGGGACACTCAGCTGATTTCACACATCAGTTTGTCAGGTTGAGTATCTATCAGGCTGTGATTTAGGATGTGAGGAGATGAAAAAATAACCCCAGTGATGTCATCAGGGTTGTATGAGCTTGGGCTTGGAAAGACATCATTTTTAACTGAAAACCTACTTTATAAACTGAGGGCATGTCGTTTGAAAGATGTGGGTCGTTTGAAAGATGTGGGTATTTACCAGGCAAGCAGGATCTAACGAAAAGATGCAGTTTGCTGCATTGTGGGAAATGTAGTATCGTGTTGCCCTAAATTTCATCATATCTCTGCCTTTGATGCTTCTATTCTGACCTGCCCTTATGTACAGCAAATACCTTAAAATACCAGTGTTATTGATTGAGCTGAAACATTATAGACCCCAAGTCATACCCTATTAGATACATTCAGAAAGTATTATTTCCCACTACTGGCGCAAGCCTTTGTTTCCTGTGTAAACTGTGACTGATGTAAAACAACATAATGGGTGTTGAAGACAACCAGACATGGGAATGTTGAAGGAGAAATTTCATCTGGATCGAACAAGGTGAAAAAGCAGTATTTATGAGAAGGACTTATTTTCTACATTTATGTGAAATGCCAAAAAAAAGAGAGAAAAATAACATACCAGGGTTTATGATGACTCTTCTTCGGATGTATGCTCAGTGCTGAGATTTGCCGATGACGACCACAAACACAAACTTCTCTTTTAAATCTCAGCACTGTAAACCAGATGCCTGAGAAGAAGAGCGCTTTGAAGATCAGTGCGTCTGTAGTTTTAAACAGCCGTTAGTACAGAAAATGTCAATGAAATCTCATGGCTAAAGTATCATGAGTTCAACTGCTTGCATGAAATTGCATTTATTGTCCATGTGGTTTTGTGTTTCTTTTTTTTTTTTGGTGAGAATTCAGTGTTAAATTGGGTGTTAAAGTTTCTTTTTCTTAATGAACTTTCAGTGTTTATCAGGCTGTTGTGGAGGCGCTGGCTGTAATACGGATTCTCTTGTCACTTTGTAAAGCCGAGCCTCTTCAACAGCCTCCTGCAGGACGCTTCAACATTGTACTTGACCATCAGAAACATCACAGCACTTCACTGTTTCTGGATTCAATTTCCTGATTTGTTATCGAAAAAAAAAAGACCATTTGAAAAATCAGTTTTAATTCTGATTATCGAGGGCTTCTTCTCAGACTAATCCCTCGTACCACCGCGCAGTATCTAGGTCTTTCTGCAGTTATCG
>NC_041358.1:7930382-7950382 GCF_900634415.1 Cottoperca gobio | reverse complement strand
TTCTGGATTCTTACAGTTGTCTCTTGCTTTGGACAGTAGAGGTGCACAGAGACCTTATGTATATGTATTTGTATCTGTTCAACCAACAAAATGGATGGATAGATAGATAGATAGATAGATAGATAGATAGATAGATAGATAGATAGATAGATAGACAGACAGACAGACAGACAGACAGACAGACAGACAGACAGACAGACAGACAGACAGATAGATAGATAGATAGATAGATAGATAGATAGATAGATAGATAGATAGATAGATAGATAGATAGATAGATAGACAGATAGACAGATAGATAGATAGATCAATTATTTCAATTTTTAACTAAACAAAGTTTTGTGAACGGTCTGAACTGAACCATCCTCTGACTCGGGGACATTGAACAATCAGAAACTCAATTTTCCACAATGGAGGAAATGCACAGATAAAAACTACCGGTTCTGAGCTTAATTTTGATTATGGTGGTTTGAAAGACATCTTTCCTGCTGTGCAATGAGAGCATACAATCAAATCAATCAGGGAAAACTTTACTGATCCATTTAGTATTAACATTTTCGTGACTTGCCACGTACCCTAATTTCCAAAATTTCCTCATTATGTTGATAGTATATTTGCTTCTCACTTCCTTCAAAATGTATTTGCTGTTGCAAATGAGTGATATATAAACGTCATTGTTGATGTCATTCACTTCCCAAGAGTAAATAAACCAGAAAATCCAACTCTCGAACTCACACATTTAACAAACATGTTTTGCAAAAGGTTGTCTGTCCTTGAGGGGAAATGGTGAAATGTGGTCTGCATCACTTATGTGGAAACTGTGATATGTCAGCTGACAGTCAGGCTTTGTATGTCGGAGGAGGGATGAGGCAGGTGACATGATTATTGAGGCAGTGTGGTTCCTCCCTTCCTTCTCTGCTCCCTGCTCTACAACTTCATTCCCTTTAATGTTAAAGGTATGATATGTAACATTTCTGCATTAACATGTCTAAAAACAACTAGTACACTTATTTTAAACAAGGTAACAGTCTGTTTGATTCGCTCACCTTTCATAAATGTACTTGTTATACAATTTCAAGCTACATTTTAAAGATACACTTTTTAGATGTTGGGCGTATTTAACTACATATTTTAACGGTTGAAGGATTTTAGTCATGTGATGTCTGGATTTGAAGTTGTCAGAGAAAGAGCTGAGTAAACGTTAGCCTTTAACCCGTAGCACCTGTGTCCCCTGGGGAAATGCTGATTTTTAAATAAAAATTGCTTTATTTAGTGTTTTTACCGGTTTTACTCACCGGGTCCGTTTGTTTTGGAGAAGATGGGACCTCTGTGGATAATTTGGCTCCCAATGAAAACCTCCTGAATGATGAACAATGAAGGAATCCTAACCGAGAGAAGATGACTAACTTTCATGATCCCAGCACTGTATGTGAGCTTGTGCATAATGATAGTGCTTGTTGGTGTCTTTGTGACGGCACATGTCGAGTCTGAGCAGCTACAGGTGACACAAAATCTGGATTTAACTCTCATGATCATTATCCTCTGACATGACGAGCAGCGACTGTTTCCATCGCATTAATCACATGAAAGAGATCTCCTTTCAATAGGAGATTAATTTCCAAAATGGACATCACTGTTTGTATTATGATCTCAATATTTCAAATGGATAAAGAAAGGCAAACATCATTTGTTTTAGTTTTTGGATGAAAACTCTGTTTAGTGGATTGTTTATCTCTCAAGCTGCCTTTTGTTTTTCATTCAGTCTGCAGCAGTATTTTCAGTCAAGGTATTTCAGTGTTCTTACTTTACCAGCTGGTCTTTTTATGTGGAGGACCAGCTGACATTTGGCCAGACTAATTCCCTGTTTACCTTTGAACTTTTGTATCTCTGCGAACACCTTCGACCTCATGCCAGCTGCAGTGGCTGCACGCTGAGGGATCAGATGAACAGTACCATAAGAATGAACATAACAGAGTATTTCATATTACTGTTATCAAACGTCTGCTATCTGTGATGGGATATGTAATACACTAACATTAATAACATTAAATAAATATCATAATAATTGAGAGTATTCAATTTGCACAATGTAACTTTCTGAGCCAGGATGTGGTGGAAAAATATAAAATAAGAGAATTTATCTGTTTATTTTATGGACTCCAGCCCATACTGTACTTATTTGCATGTTGTCCTTTTTTTTATCTTAGCCTAAGAAGTGAAGAATTTTCTGAGCTGTCCTCACTGTAAAGTTATGTTTATTGCAACAACGGTGGTTAGCGCCTCTCTGAAAGAGGAATATCAGCTTCTGGATGCCTGTCCACATGGGGCGACCCATATTTACGTTTATAGTATTATAGTAGTATATAGTATACGACTTCTAGTGTCCGTAGGAATTATGACGTCAGGTGACGTAGTTTAAAGAGCAACAAGTTTGCAGAGGAAGTCAAAGAAACACAGGAATTTCACCCAGGAGATCGTTGTGTCCCGTTGTGAAACCAAAAGTCAACGTTGACTTATTTTCATCGACATACAAATTTGAACCTAAATCAAGATTATTTTATAAACCTAACCAAACATTTTTGTTTTGCGTAAAGCCCGTTTCACAAGGTTAACCGCATGTTTAAAACTGTGACCGTTAGGAAATGCTTGGTTGGGTCGTATTTAAGGTATAGCTCAGTCATTAACAGTTTATTTAGGAGACGTATTTGTACCATACAAGTTGTGCCTGGAACAATTTATACTTTGGCAGTATAGGGCAATGACAAATAACATATTAAATTGCTTAGGTTGTTGTCCAAGAGGTTGGACAAAACTGATGGGAAATTGTATTCTGATATCCTTATTTCAGGATAAAAAAATATTTTACGGTGATTATATAAGAAACTGTGATTAGGAAATGATATTATAAACCAGAGATAGACAGCATGAAAGAGCAAGTAAAGAAATATCATTAGTTTTTAGTTAAGCCTGTAGCTGCAATGTTTTATTGTACCGTATATATACTAGGTTTGGATGGAGAAAAAACAACAACTTTGATTATGAAAAAAAAAAAGGAAATCTGCCTCACGAAGATCTAAAGATCGAAATAAGACTTCTGGTGAGCAAGACATTTTAAATATTTGTAACCAGCCCAGTACAAATATCCCTTAGTATTAAATCCTCATATTAAACTACATAGCGGGGAACCACTATCAATTTTTATGCTCCTGGGTACAGATAGTGCAGGAACTACTGTTGTATTCGGGAGCTGTCTCCAGCTCGTACGTGACATCATGGCAGGAACAGCTTTTTACCTGAACATTAATGGGGATTCACCCTTTCTTCCTAAATGAGTTCCCAGAGGGTTTTCCAGGACGGCAGAGCTAATTAATTTCAGTGATGAGCAATAAAGAGATGCTGTCAGTGTGTGAAATAATGTTGGTATGTGTCTGTCCCGCTGCTGAACCAGAGGCACAGCACATCTGGCACAGGGAGTCCCCCTCAGCACGCCTAATGATCCAAACCACTTCTGTTTCATAACTGATCTGTAGCAACAACACTTTGTGTTTCCTGCAGCGGATGAGTGATTATAGTCTCATAAGGCTCACAGGAGCAGACATGACGAGCCGGCATGTCTTTCCAGCTTGACAGCAAAAATAAATAAATAAACACAAGCCTCGATAGTTCCAATTAAAAACTATGCTTTGTCAAAAAAACACAAGGTCAAGATGTAATCACAAGGTCTTTCAGACAAGACAAAGCCAACAGGATCAGAGGAGCATTCTGTCCATATCCAATCCTGTCGTATCGAACTATTTTACAAAACCCCATATTATGCTCAGCTCAATCTGTATATTGCAACTGTGGTAACAGCTTTGTTTTCACCTCCAAATAATGTGGTTTCGATACTGTAATTGGGTTTAAATTTGCTGGCTGTCTGAAAAAGAATCTTTAGATCTCTGCAATAAACAAGTGACTCAAATGTAAAGATAATCGATGGCAGTGATGTAGGGCTGCACAATATTTTGTTTCGGCATCAGCATTGTGATGTGCGCTATAGTCACATCGCAGAATGTACGATGCCAAGTCAGGAAAATCAACTCATATACAACATGCTGCAACAGTTTTTGCTGCTTAATACAAAAGGAAAACTTCTTATTTTCCATGAATAATCTACAAGAGAAGTCCATCTGATATAACATCATTTACTCCGATTTAAGGGTTCTAGGATACATTTGACACGCAGCCTCTGCTTGCAGAGCAAACCACCAATCCCAATCATTCTTGATCAATTCATCACACAACCACAGCAGGTCCCGTGAGCCGTTGAACACACTCTGAAAAACTGTTTGTTTGTTTCTTCTTTCTTTCATTTCTTTTGTAGTAAAAATGCACAAATGTGACAGAAGGAATGACAAACAAGTGACACAACTGATGACTTGTAATGTAAATACCTGCAATAGAGTAATACAATATATATATATATTAAAGTGAGAAACAGGAAAAAAACACAGAAAAGGAAGATTTGATTGCAAACATCAGGGGTGTCAAACATACGGCCCGCGGGCCAGAACCGGCCCGCCAGAGGGTCCAATCCGGCCCGCGGGATGATTTTGCAAAGTGTAAAAATTACAGCGAAGACTGCAAATGTTCAATACAAGTAACTGCTATTTCAAATGTGTCCACTGGGGGTCGCACACAACACTGCAAGCAAACTCCAAGCAAGCAAACTGTTCATGCTGGAGCTGCCGGTAAAAGAACTTCCGGAGCTGGCAGGTTCTGTCAACATCACACTCGCAGACTCATTACCCAAAATATCAAAAAAGGAGAAAAGTGGACACGGAGTGAAGAGTTTTCCAAGAAAAATGGACCGTTTCCTATTTATTCACAGAGGTGAGTGGGAAAGCTGTGTGCCCGGTGTGTTCACAGCAGGTTTCAGGGCTCAAAGAATAGAATATTTGGCGTCACTATGAGACTCACCATGGCGAAACATACAACAGCTTTCACGGACAACTGAGGAGATAAATTAATTGTTAGCAGGTCTGAAGAAACAGCAGTCTGTTGTTACCCGTAGCGGAGATATCGGTGATGCAGCAGTGAAAGCTAGCTATCTTATTGCTAGCAAAATAGCATTAGCATCAAAGCCAGACTGCAGTGTTTAACTCGCCGTTCACGATCAAGGCTTCTGATCTGCCCGTCGACATCCAACTTGAAGTAATCAACTTGCAGTGTGATTCAGATTTGAAGGACACATTTTCCTCGGTGGGCTTGGACACCTTTTATCAGCATCTCTTGCCAGGGCACCCCACGTTGACAGCCCTTGCTGCAAAGGTTTTGTGCATGTTCGGGACTACCTATCTTTGTAAACAACTTTTCTCTGTAATGAGCATCAGTAAAACAAAGCTGCACTCTAGGCTCACACACAAGCACTTAAATGATATCCTGAAATTGGCTTCAGACACTTTTGCACGTTATATATTTCTGTAAGAATATGTTTCTGTAAAAATGAATACTTACTGTGGAAATATTTAAAGACATTGAACAGTGTGAAATATAATGTCAGTCAGCAGCTGCAGTACAAAGAGACACAACCTTTATGTATTTTACATGTATACATTTACAAGGCAGGAGGAGAACTTAACCTTATTCCTTAATAGTTGCCACTTTAGTTTGTATTGTGTGGTGTGTCAGGATTACTACACAGATGTGGAAATGAATGTAATTTAAAAATTATTTCTATCTTGACAAGTTGTTTTGATCATAAAGTAAAATACTATATTGTTCCAGATACCTGTGACTAAATGTTTTGTGACTGATACACTGTGATCTGTAAGTTGTAATGCAACTAAATGATAAACTGAGGCATAATATTGTTGAAATTGCACTTTCAGGTTGTTCATAATGTTTTGTAAAAAGATAGTTCATTAAATGTGAACATTTACTTGTACTTTTTTTGCACTAAAAAAAAGGGAAACATTTTGAGATCTCGTTATTTATAGGTCATTATGATATGATTGTACTAGTCCGACCCACTTGAGATCAAATTGGGCTGTATGTGGCCCCTGAACTAAAATGAGTTTGACACCCCTGGCAAACATAGACTGTATACAATGAGCGAACGTCGTCATTGTGACATCACCCATTGGTTTGTGGATTTTGGTTTTGAAGCCTCAGATTTGACATTTTAGCACGCCGTCTTGTTTTTTTTGTGATACTATAAAAAGGAACTAAACACTGAACAAGACATTTGTAGACAATCAAAATGTTATAACTAACTTTTATGAACTGAAAACACTGTGAAAAGGTTGAAGTAGTAAGACAAAAACACGGAGAACACCCAGACCGGACAACACCATGGTAGCAACCTGTCAATCACAAGGTGGCCCCGTCCTAAAGCATACCCTGCTTTATCATCTATTTTACGCGAAATGTGAAGATCTTTTTCAAAATAAACATCATGCTGTGTTGAAGATGACTTGAAACTAGCAATTGAGACCATAAACTCATCAGGAAAAGTATTTGTAAAATCTTTATAGACTTCTATACAATCTGATTTTTGGCTATTGGAGGATATGCATACTTAAAGGCACTTTCTCATTGGCCTCCCTTTGCAGGTTCTTGCTTGGTTGGATAAAACAAACGCGACGTCAGTTGTAAAGACATAATTTCACCACAGAAAGGATGATGTTGATCAAAAACAAGTACTTTGTCGTCATTTGGTGAAAAGAGAGGTGGACAAACAAGGTAAAGTCACAGTGAATGACTGCAACCTTTCTGTTCGTCTCACTGATAATAATGTCACTGTGATCGATACTGCATTAATGCATTCCCCTTGTGCTCTCTCCTTCCAGTGTACTGCAAGGGTACCCGTCTCAGCCCGTTCAGCAAAGTCACTGTGGTTCTTTAGTCGCCTCCGTCATGAATCATTAAACAGGCGATATCTCATCTGCTGCTGTATCCGAAATATGTTGGGGGGTTTCCCTGACATCGTCAGAGATCGGGTCGATTCAGTTTAACATTGATCCAGCGTTAGTAAAGTTCTCCAAACTAGTTTCACATGATAACGTAATTTCACTTGGTGTTAATGATATGTTTTGCTTAATGTCAACATGAATGAAATACATTTAGACTGAGTTTACTACCTTAGAATAAAAAAATGTAAAAATGTAATAAAAGAAAAATAAGCACTAAAATCACTAAATTGTATGAACATAAACATTGGTGACAAAGAAAAAAAGGCTCCATTTTCTTTATTGTATACACTTTTATTGCTTGATGCAATTCTTTCTGTAGAAGAGATTTATTTTGTGATCGTCCCTCCCCTCCCTGTGTCCTCCATCTCAGATGTGATAATGGAAATGTCTTGCAAATGGAATTGTTTTGAACGGCCTTTCTGTCTGTGTTTTCCCTGATGAAACACATTTGTTCTGCTGCTTTCTCCCCTCAGATGTCCTCGCAGGAAAAATGGTCTTTTCACAGTTCCGCCTCAAAGTGTCAGAAAGATTAAATCTGCACTGCTGAAAATTAAATTATCACAAATGGTGAGACGGAGGAGCCGGGGCTTGCACAGACAGGGCCGCCCTGTTCACTTACAGAGGGAGATTCCACAGACATCATACTGAACCACTGCAGTACATTTAGCCTGAGATTTTCTAACCAGCAGAGCAAGCGTATCATAGAGACGAGCAGGTCTATAGTGGATAACGCTGTGGGCCTGCTAAGTCTCCTTCTGTCCAACAGTCCTCAGTGTTGAGAATAATCACATGCTTGGATTGTTGCAATTAATTAAATCTGGTGTGAGATTGAAATTAGAGCCCTCCTTTATTGACCCAGAACTTCACACTGCAAAGAATCAGCATCTTAGCAAGTCAATTCATTTATTATTGTTCCTTCTTCTTCTTAAAGTTCCCTTGAAATCAAAAAAGATTGTTTAAGTTTCTTGTAAAGGTATTTTAAAGTTTGTCGTTTCCTGGAAAACAATAAAAAAACATTGATTACTCATCCTGCACTCAGGGGCGTATACTAATTTTACGTCCAATGAAAACGCTCAACCTAAAGTGGACTTCTTCGAAGTATACAAATGTTAGCATGCTTACATGATGGTGTTCATGATAAACATTGTACCACTTAACCAGACCTTAAACATTAGGGCAGCAGATCACAAAACTCATATAGTTCATTATGAAAGGCACTGACTGACTAGGGTTGTCAAAATTGGACAAAAATGATGTTTGAATATTTCTTTAAAAAACACATTTTGAGCAGAACTTCTTAACTAAGGTGGCCGCTGGCTGGAGGGTGATCGGCAGGAAGCTGAAAGTTTCCTTCTCTCTGTTGACTATATTATTCGCCATTTTCCAGTAAATATCACAATATAAAATGTGTTTTATTTAAAAAGTAAAAACTTGGGAAGATAGCTAGTACTACTCATCCATCTTTTAAGTGGTTACGTCTCCAGTATGATCTTGAATGTGGTTTGTTTAGGCACGCCTCTGCTGTAACCAAACATCCCCGCGTATGAAATAAAATGTAACATGGAATAACTTTAAAACGTCTTGAAGAGAGCGACGAGCTGAAGGAGGGAGCACACAATACATTTTCAATTAATCACAAGTCACTAATCTTTTTTTTGTCGTTCATAATGCGAACCCAACCCATTCTCCATAATGACGCCATTCATCAGCGTCTGCGGGATAAGGACTGTTGTTGTTGTTGTTGTTTGTGTATCTGTTATGTAACTGTGGCAATTTAATCTCATAGTAGTTTAGATTTATGTGGATAAACATCTAACCTTCCCGGGGCAGTCATCATCATCGTTGTGGCGTGTCATTCAGACTGGGTTCCCTCGAGGTGAACAATGTGCTCCTCTTCGTCTCCTGCTATTTACCGTCCCATCTCTCCAAAGTGATGCAGGATAACGATGGGAGGGACTGAAACAGCGAGTGCACACAGAACAGGATGTTGGGACGGTAAAAATTATGTTCAGTAATGTGGATTTACTCACAGCAATCACATTGGTTTAATGTTATTACAGTGACACTGATGGAAATAGCTGGCAGCCTGACAAAATGTCACTGACCCTGCAAACAGGAGTATAACTAAAATTGGATGTCTCGCTCTGTGTCGGAACCAAAGCCATGAATTTCAACCATCTACCAACACCAATCAACATCTTAATGTGATGCATTTGGTGTTGAGTCAGTGCAGTGTGTGTCTTATTGTGTAGGCTACATCAGTGTGTGTGTGTGTGTGTGTGTGTGTGTGTGTGTGTGTGTATGTGTGGTCATACAGGTCTATGCACTAAAAGGAGCAGAGTTCATTTTCTGTGCTGAGATGAGATTTTGTAAAATATAAAAGCTGAGTGGCAGTGGAGGCTAATCATTCTTTTAGACCCATTATATCAGGACCAGGATTTCATTTTCTTGTTATCTTGAGGTAATAAACTGATGAAACTTTTTTCATTCTGTAACAGGCTGTTGAATATATAAAGATATTGCTTACATCACAACATCATTTTCAAATAAAAGGCAGATGTTTTCGCCCACTCCCGTAATGCGATTAGGAGTTGGTTCATCGAGATAAGTAGGTGTCGGAAAACCATCACACCATTGCAGAGGGGGAAAAGGGTGACGTAATTAAATAAGAGTCTGTCAAACCAAGCAGCAACCTACGGGGCCGAGCAGTGAAGAAAAACTGCAGTGCCTTGAATGGCTTCTTGAGGCTCCAAAAGGGAGTCAATCCCCATAGACCCCCATTTAAAAATGCACAATTTCCAGCAGAACTTGTACCTCATTTTCCTATTCATGACAACTGTACAGGGGATGACATTTTATACAACTCATCCGTTTAAATTATATTAAGGCTTAAAGTTACAAATTATTATGAGGCGTGGCCGCTTTAAATGACAGGTGACAGGTGCCGTCTAAGGTCGCTAGCCGCTTTGTTGCGTGACTCGCCTTAATTTTACCGACCATTTTTGGATTAGCCGGGAGTTAGACGACTTTGAGCTTCACAACGACTCTTCAGAAACCTATGGGTAACGTCACGGAGACTACGTCCATAAATTATATAGTCTATGGTCGAACCTCTAACGTTGAGAGACACTATTTATCCCTCATTTCTTGGAGCAGAAGCTTTAGTAGACATTAAGGTCACATGCTTCATGTACTACGTCATCACTGTATTGCTGAATCGGCTTCCATTGCACTTAGTCGCATTTTGCTTTTATTGATATACCAACCTTTCTATCTCAACCAACATGAAAATTCTTAAAATCCGATGTTCTGTGTGACATTTAATAATTTTGCTGTATTTCGTGCCCTACTGAGTGAACCCATGTGTACTTGAATCTTTCCTTTGACCTAAAACATTTTTGAGAAAGGAGGGCGAAGTCTGTAAAATAGCTCGGACCAGAAGTTCTTCTTTTTTTAAAGGGTAGGCTGCCGTGAGTAAGAGGGAGGATATTGAGAGTGATAGAGTCAGCCATCTGGGTTTGGCAGGGCCAGGGAGCCCCATCTTACTCTGACAAGGCCTTAAATGTCCTCTTGTGCAAAGGTTGTGGTTTAAATTTTCCTCCTCTCCAATCTTACAGGGGACAATTTACAGCCGTCACAACCAACAACGCCACAGATTCCAATCTAAACTCTATAGAACTGAGGAACACATCACTTGGACGTAAAAAGACATTTAAAGCAACAACCAAGAAACAAAATAAATCAGTTGGAAGTTCAGTTAAGTAAAGCTTAATTGAACTTCCAGTTGTTGTCATGCTCTGTTTCAGTTTTTTGCTTTGAGATTTTATTTTATTAATGAATGATTGATTAATTAATTAATGATTATGATGTGCATTTATTTTATGTGCACCTTGAAAATAATTTTGATGGCATGTTTTTGTCTTTACAAGACCATCCCAATGAAATCTGCTGCATTTTCTCATTTTGTTTTGTCTACGAAATGTCATCCAATATATTTTAAAAGCCCATCATAGCTTCCGAGAGGCAACAATACCACCAGTATCTTCACTATAGAAAGAAGTGTCACAATCCAACACGTTAAGGTTGGCCAAAAAGCACTTGAGAGTGTGGATATCAGAGGGGAAGCACCAGCTAAAAGAAGTGCTCCTGATGGCTATCACTATCAACTCTTCCAAGGAAGGTGAGCAGTCTTCCGATACTGACAGTGTTGAAGGAGAAATGGAGGCGCAGCTCCTTCTGCCTGACTCACAGCTCTGGAGTGCAGTAAAAGAGAATTATAATGTTATTGAGGACCTCCACTCATGTGCTTCATTGACTCTCACCTCCAACGCAGTCATAAAAGTCATTTCCGCTGAGGTAAATCACTAAGTGCAGAGTGCAGAAGGGAACAAAGTGTTGTAAATGAATGCCTCTTTTACAAAGCCAGAGAACATCAGTACGTCAACTTCAAGAAATTGGTTTGGAAACAACCATTAAACGAGATGTCAAAGCACAAACAAGCATCTACAAACAAGTTATCACATAAAAAATGACCTATAAACCAAATATCAATAAAATGGGGCAGCTAAACAGGAACGGGAACCTCCAAAGTCCCCAAAAGATTTGGTATCCCATGAGAGTAAAATGTGATATTATGAGAACAAGATCTCTTGGGAACAAGTTGACTTTGCGCTAAACAAGAAGCCTTAATATATAACTCTTGTCCCTACAAGATAAAAACGTATTTCCACAAAATGCAATTTATTTTCACAAACTAAACAAATACCATCTTTTGGGACTTCCATGGACCCATAAAAAGAGAGCTAAAAAGGGATAAAACAGAGGAACTCCTCCAACTCCATTAAAAAGTGAGCACAGAAGTGATGTAAAGTTTTATGAAGCAGATGATCAGGTACTTCAAGGATCAGAGTATTATTTTAATGAAATGAGAGTAAACGTCTTTGAGATTATCACTTTACTGACTAATTTAATATCTTCAAGTGTAAATAATGATTGGGTCAAACAAAACACTTTTACCGAGCGGACCAGCGTTCTATGTAACTTTACGTTACGTATCAAACGTAGGCATACTTTTAACCCAAACCGTGATGTTTTTCCTTAACTTAACTACGTAGTTTTGGCGCCTAAACCTAATGTAACAAACCGGCAACCCTTTCATAGCATTGGATATGCACCTTCAGGCCTACTGGTGGGTGCAGTTTGCCCCTTCTGAATTGCATTAGAGTCGTAGTGAAAACAGCTGATAACGTTCATTTAATGGCTTGATAACATTCGAAACCGGTGGCAGAAATCTCTCTTAAATCCATTGATATTTGACATCTTCGGTTTGTGTTTTGTATTTATGACATTATGACATTATGGAGATCCTGTTCACATCGTCACTTTGTGGGGATGTGGAGCTGGTACCTGCACGGTTTAACCTTTATTGTTGGGGTTAAAACTCTGTGTTAGGTTATAATTATTAGACTGTAGTTAGGATAAGAGTGCATGTTTATATAGCTTCTTTTTCTGAGCGCCACCATTTTTTTACATTTGTTCCCAATGAGCGCTCCGCCTTTTTGTGTGACTGCTCTGAGCACTTCTGGTTGAAAATCCATTAACCTTTCAGAAAAGCGCTGGTGATGTAACTGCAGCAAATGGAGAAGAAGCTTATTTTGGCCACATCTGTCTGTCTTGAGCATTATGTCAGACCGACAGACAAAAAACATCTGCCTCAACGACTACCGCCCAGTTGTACTCACCTCCATCATTATAAAGTGCTTAAGCTACATCACCTTCTCCCTCCCTGACTCACTGGACTCTCTGCAGTTTGCTTACAGAGCAAACAGGTCCACAGACGACGCCATTGCTCTCACCCTCAACCTCCACACTGCCCTCTCCCACCTGGATCAGAGGAACACATATGTGAGAATGCTGTTTATTGACTACAGTTCAGCATTCAGCACCATTGTGCCCTCCGAACTCGTCATTAAGCTTAGGGACCTCATGCTCACCTATGACTGGATCCTGAGCTTTCTGATCAGCAAACCCCAGGCAGTGCAGGTGGGAAATATCACATCCTCCACCCTGACCTTCAACACCGGAGCCCCTCAGGGCTGCATGCTCAGACCTCTCCTCTACTTCCTGTTCACGCACAACTGCGTGGTCACACAAAACTCCACCACCATTATCAAGTTTGCTGACGACACGGCCGTCATCCACCTGATCACCGATGGCGACGAGACGGTGTACAGAGAGGAGGTGAGAAGAGCCCTGACATCTTGGTGCCAGGACAACAGCCTCCATCTCAACGTCAGCAAAACTAAGAAGCTGTTGTATATTACAGGAAGAAACAGAGAGGGGGGGACACGTCTCCATCACCATCAACGTGACTATAGTGGAGAGAGTCAGCAGCTTCAGGTTCCTCAGGGTTCATATCAGTGAGGACTTGACCTGCATTCATTACACAAGTATCATCACAAAGACAGCGGCTCTTCTTCCTTCGTAGGCTGCTGAGGTTCAACATGGACTCCAGGATAGTCTGCAACTTCTACAGGTGCACCATCAAGAGTATCCCGAATGGCAGTTGCACCGCCCTCAACCGTAAGACTCTACAGAGGGCGAAAACTGCTCACCACATCACCAGGACGGAGCTGCCATCCATGGAGGACCTCTACACCCAGCGGTGTAGGAAGAAGGCCCACAGGATCATCAAAAGACCCCCATCACCCTAGCAACAAACTGTTGGCAGACGGTCCTGCAGCATCTGCACCAAGACCACCATACTCAGGGACAAAGTTTACCACTTTGGTTTCCAAATTCTTTATTTTCAGAATTATGTTGCTCCACCCTCTTGTGTCACTTCTGGTTCCAAAAAAAAAAACAAGATGGCGACAGCCAAAGGAAAAGGACAGGGTTGAACAGACTGTCCATTTCTTTAACTATGGTGACACCGTTCTCTCCTTTTTCATTTTATGATTCATGGGTTCAATTTTGTTTTGGATTAAAGGATGTTGGAGAGAGCATGACGAAAAATAACCCAATATGAAATTGGGAAATTGAATACAAATTTTGGGCAAGATTTGTGGCTAGGTGCAGCATAGATAATGTTAGGGTGAGACTCTAGATAATTATTATGGGTCAACAGCATCCTCAAAGGTACAGTTGCTTGTGTTGACAACAATGAGGTGTATAAACTGTCCTTACTCTACACAGGATGCAGCCCACATTTTGATAATGTAGATCCGACCTGAGTGTTATTAATCCATTCTTAAACTCACTGGTCCAATTAATAAATACATGACATCAGATCGCTGAAGTGATGAGCAGACTGACACTCTGCACGGATAACTGACAAAAAACAAGAATGTATGTGGGATAGATGAGGACACAGCATCTGGCCCTTTCACGCCTCATTGAGTTGATGGAATACTAATAAAAGCCTTATGACAACAGCATACTAAGTGCGCAATTAATATTCTAAAATATTCCTGCGCTGCATGAGGCAGAGACCTGTTCAAGGCTACCTTGCAGGCAAAGTGACGGCGCTGTCTCTCCGGTAAAGAGGAGGTGACCTTATTAACCTTTTTTCCTATCAAACCAGCAGGCTCTGCTGGACACTCCGAGAGCACACGGCCCGCCGTTTGTTGTCCTGTCGTTTGAAACCTGGCCTGACAGCTGATAAATAATCTCTTATGGAGCTTTTTCTCCTCTGAGCTGAACGGCGCAAATCGATTGATTTGGAGATGAATCAAAGTCCAGATTGGTAAAGCGTCACTCCACAGCTAAACAAAATTAGAATATGTTTACAGCCTGGGTCTGAAGGGGATGATGACTTCTTTCAGATCGAGGTCAGACAATGTGTTGTCTTCCACAATTATACAATAAAGAAGCCAAGTTCAAAGTGGTTTTAGTTGCCTAAACTTAAAGGTTCTCAATTGGAAATCCAGAGCAGTAATATAGCGGTTAACAACTATTTGCTATGTAAAGATATAGAGGAGTAATGTCTAACCGAGCAGAGAATGAAGTGCGCTCTGTTGCCGTTGTTCGCACTGTTAGCACCGTTAGCTGCTAGCCACCGGCTCAGCCTTCTCCAGAGTCGTGTGGAGGCGATCCCTCTGCTCTAAATTGATAATCTTTAACCTGACAAAGTGGGCAATGCACAAAATGTGTTGTTATTACACAACCCAGTCTCCTACAAAATGAGTAGTAGTAGATATAATATAAGTATATAGTATAAGTAATACATGAGCAAAAGACTACAGCACATGTTTTTGAATTTCACTGTTTTCTGGTTTCTCACACACACACACACACACACACACACACACACACACACACACACACACACACACACACACACACACACACACACACACACATACACACGCACACACACAGAGCAGATTTACATCAGCCTTCCTCTGGGCTCACCCCACTAACATTTTGTGTTAGTTTAATATTTCATTTTGCAATCTGCACCGTATCCATCTGAAGAAGGTGGCTTTATTATTAATGCAGTGACTGGTGTAGAAATGAGTCCGCAGATACACAGTTTGATCGTGCACCTTATTACATAATGCTTGGTAAGCTCCCAACACTGTGGAGTCTGGGCTCATTTTACTTTATATTAAAATGGGGACGAAGAAATGGGGACTGCAAGAAATCGAATAAGCGCTTTTACCAAAAAGTTTGAACTTTCCGTCAGGGAACCCTTAGTGTTTTTCCTGCTTTTCACATTTGTTTATCTTTTCATAAATGTCTTTATCACTAACAATTTACTGTACGTGGGCCAGCAGAGCGCTGCAGGGCCTCTCAGCAGGTCAACAACACTACAACTCCTCCACATAAGAAGCTTTAATTATCTGCTTTCATCTTCTGTTTGTGCAAGGCTCCTAGAATCCTAGCTTGTTTCCACACCTTTGATTACAAAATAGTCTATAAAAGAGGTAAAGAATAAGTGAAGATAAAAGATAATATTAAAAACAACGCAACCATTAAACTTCCATCCATCCATCCATTAACTATACGTACCGCAAATAACATAATGATAAGTTTCTATCAGGTGACACACCTGAATGAAATGAAGCCACGATTAATGAAATTACCAATTGTGTTTGACATTTCAAAAGTGTGAGAAATAAGATACCCCTTGTGCCTCACATAATAAAGTTGCTCTGATGCCATAGAGGACAAAAATGTAAAAAA
Organism: Cottoperca gobio; assembly: GCF_900634415.1. NCBI lineage: Eukaryota > Metazoa > Chordata > Actinopteri > Perciformes > Bovichtidae > Cottoperca > Cottoperca gobio. Next base: position 7,934,243 of record NC_041358.1, on the reverse strand, counting down.
AAAAAACTGCTGTGAAAATACTATATATTAACAATATTATATTTATTTTAGTTAAATGTTTTAACCAACTTCAGTCCTGATCATCACTACCAAATATTCATTAATTTTCAAAAATGTGACCCTCAAAATACACAAACATTTATTATTTTATGTTTATGCAAAATAAAATGAATAAAACAATTACACCATTGCCAAAATGTTAGCCATATGCATGGCAGAGCCGGTAGGCCTACTCGGCAGTTGCCTCTGTCAGACGGAGACCCAGTCAGCAGCCATAGAGACTTGAGCTAAACCAGAATAAGCCCCAGCGCCTACAGTGTCTCACTATCACCTCTAAAGGAACATGTGGTATTACAGACTGGACGGAGCGCAGCTAGCTGTTAGCATGCTAACTTCAGTAGATATCTCTGCAACACAACACATAGACGTCTTTGACATAACGTCAACACTGTTACCTCTTCACATTCTGTTGATAATGTTACTTAATTGTTTTAATGTTTTAAGTTTAAATTCTGGCAGATCTTACACACTGAACCTTTAAAGTTACTGACTGAATAATTGTTCTACCCCATTATATACATCTTAAAATGTGGATGTGATCTCAGGCAGCACAGGATTAAAGATACGCTTTGTTGGACTATATTTTTGTCTGGTTTGCAGGCTGCTCTGTTTGCCATAGACGATATTATCTGCTCAGCTGTCTCGCGCTGTCGGCACATGCCTGCTGCATCATAGTGTGCAGCCTTTTGAAGCAAAAAGCAGGTCACTTTGAAAGCTACAGGCCCTCCCTGTCCACTGCAGAGGGGTCAGGAAAAAGCAATTTGCATTTTAACACAGGTAACAGTGTGAGTGGAGTGCTCGAGCTCCCTGAAGGGCAGAGCAGAGCCCTCCTATCACGTTTGACACCTTCTTAATAGAGAGGCATGGCCGTGCTGCAGTCGCCAATAAAAAAGTAGATTTATAATCCTGCCCTGATACATGCCTATGATTTATTACATTTCATTGTTTATTTTTCTGTTCATTTGACTGAACATGGATCCATTCATTCTACTCAGTGAAAGTTGAGAATCTGGCAGCCTACATATGTTTCATTTACATTTGTAACTTAAATCTGAGCAAACATTTCACTTCATGAATACTTTTAGGATTCATTTCCACTTTGACCTCCAGTGACAGCTCATTTCCTGTTACGTATGATTTCTGTCTGCCACTTGTGAAGTCACTCTAGCTGCGACACGGGATGAAAATGTTGGTTCAAGACACCTCTGGAACTAAAACTCTTATTCCACCAAAATTGGCATGTATATGCAGGTTTTTTTAGGACGGTGGAAAACCCCTAAACTAGTTGATAGACTCCTTTCACATTGCCTGTACAAGATGCCTTTCTGTTTTTTTCTAGTGTGTTTAACGCTACAGACATGCCGGAAAGCAGGGTTAGTAAATAACAGTGCTACTTCATGTCTGTAACTTCATTCAGTCTCTCTTTCAAACTCTCAAACCAGAGTTGGTGACTGTTGGACAATTGTAAAGACTAACAGAGATGGTTTTGAAAGGTTTTTTTAGTGTGTTTTACAATGATCAGCAAGAAACAATTACGGTTTTATTACATTACATTTCATTCATTCATAAGCCAGACCATTAACCAACCATTGTTTCATATTCATTTTATGTTTTGTTCACAAATAACTTATAGTCATTTTCCAAATCCCTGTTTTTTAAAGTTATTTTCAATTATTATATATTCACTCCAACTGGAAAAGGGGCGAAAATTAGCGTGTCCACCATGGTACGATATTTTCTCCTTACTGTACTATGGTGATGGTATAACCCGCCCTACTCTGCCTCTTATTCACCTCCGATTGGCTTACCCTGATATTCTTACCCTAACCCTAACCAATGTCACTCCTCAAGCCTAACCCTAACCAATGTCACTCCTCAAGCCTAACCCTAACCAATCCAACCAAAGAAGGCAACGACTACTAGCTAATCAGAGGCAGAGTTGTGCCTTAGTGGGATTCGTAATTTAATCACCCACGAGTCATGTTTCCATCAGCGCTGGTCGGAGCTGGAGCTGATTAATACCTGTGACTACTGCAGAATTATTTGTCCAGGGAATGAATGCCGATTGTAACTTTCCCCATTAAAAAAAAAGTCTGATGTTAGTGGGTATGAGTGTTTTTTTATTTCCATGGGAAAAGGGCTTTACTCAGCTTGACATTATGGGCCAACCAAACAAAAGTGATCTCATTTTGTATACTGTACATTTTCTCCCCCACTAAAATGGGTCTAAAATGCAACAAATGTGTTTTCCGGAGTGTAACGAGTATTACAGCCTGACAAGTTTGCAAGTTTGTCCCTGTGACCATTGGACTGTTGAAGGACATTATAATGTCACACATTTCCTGTGCAGGTATGTCAAGTCAGATTGGACATTTATAAACATGTTAAATGACACTGCCAGAGGAGTAACAGGAGGGACCGGTGATGGATGGAGTGTTGGAGATCTTGGACGTGACGCTTTGATCAATGTGTGTCTCCACACAGCCGGTCAGGAGATGTAGTGCCTGCCATGTTCAGACCCCATTGTTTAATTCAACACATCATTTGCACGCAGGCGAAGGTTAACGAGACAGAGATAACCCATTAAATGATCAATTTATCATTCTGAATTGTATCTCCAATTTTGTCTTTTTTATCAAATTGCTCCTACACATAAAAAAATGGAGGTGCAGTGACTTACAAGCACATCTACAAACACAAACAACTTCTGATAAAACCCTACAGGAGTTGTTCTGGTTTCTTTTATTCCTTGCACTTTCCTTCTTGTGTAATTTGTCTGCTTTATCTCAGCTAAGGGATTGAGCTGGCTTTTGGGGGCATGTTTAGATAGCCCGAACATCCATTATCAGTCTGAGGCAAACCCGATTTAGAACCTCAGTAAAAGAATTACTCAGGAGGAGAGGAGAGCGCCGTGATTCTGTCACTTTCTCCTCCAGCCTCGGCCCCCGTCGCTGCTCTTTAATTGGGCTGCTAATCAATTAAAGCCTGTGTGCAAGAAGATCGTCTCAGCCAAGTGCATAAATGAGCCTGACAGTCAGAACTGTGAGACACACAGAGGTGACTAAACAGAACACGCTTTACCACAGTGTTAACTTTCATATCATCCTGCTTGTCATAACATTACATTTAGCCGACGCTTTTATCCAAACAATAAGTGCAAACAATCATGAGGATACAACTCCGAACAGCAAGAATCTTGCAAGTACATTAGCTTCCAACACGTAAAATCATTTTAAGTGCAGCACAACAGCTTCAAATAAGCCAAACTAATGTAAGTGCAACTTACAGAAACGATAGAATAAAAGCCCAACCATTAAACCAAAAACAATTTAAGTGCTACAGATACAGAAATACGATTGACTGAAAACAGCCCTGCATTAAAGCAGTGCAGGGGGAGTCTTTTAAGGCGATCCAGGCGTCTACTATCGAGACGACAACTAAAGTCCTTCATCCTGTTAAAATATCTAAAGATCCAAAAAGTGTATCTTAAAAATGTGGTTTAAAATTGGATAAAAAGTCAACGCATGACAGCTACTGGCAGACAACCACAACACTGACACATGCGAAAAAGGGAATGTCGACAGAATGAAAATGAAACGGGCTGTTAGCTTGAAAATTATAGATTTCTCTAGGTTTGAAAATGGTTGAAAACATTTGGGATAATGTATGTACACAATTCAACAAACTATATAAAAAAGGTTTAGTCTTGTGCAACAAGTTATATTTATCTTTAAATCCACTTCCATAATCACATCGATGTGTAGTTTGTTTAGCGGTTGTCCAGTATGTCAGGGATTTTGA